>NC_030385.2:24898583-25198583 GCF_001625215.2 Daucus carota subsp. sativus | reverse complement strand
ATTCAGTTGCAAAGTGTCCAGGTTCACCACAATTGAAGCATTTGAACTTGCTTCTGTCCACCATCCCAGTTTTATATCCTCCTTTACTTGTAGAAGATGAATAGCCTCCCTTCTGAAACTTACTAACAGTAGGTTTGTATTTATAGGAAGGGTTCTTCCGGAATCTCATGTTTCCAAACTTCTTGGCAAACAGTGATAGAGATTGATCTTCTAACTGTTCCAGCTCTTCCATTGTATAGAACTCTTCATCACCACTGGTAGAAGCAGTCTGACCCATCTCAGGTACAACAAATTCCTGAGTAGTCTCAGAAGGAACAACAACATCCTTCTTCTTTTCTTCCAGTACAGGTGACTCAACAACTAGAGCTCTCGAATGGTTCTGTGTTTTACCCCAGCCATATCTCTGTTTACTCTGAACTTGCTCCAGTTCATAAGTTTTCAAAACTCCGTAGAGTCTTTCCAGAGAAATCTCATTCAGGTCTCTGCTTTCCCTGATGGCAGTGATTCTGTGTTCCAGATGTTCAGGAAGGGTTAAGAGAAACTTCATGTTGACCTCTTTCTTGTCGTAGAATTTCCCATTCAGATTTAAATTATTTATCAAATTATTAAGTCTGATAAATACTTCTGAAATCCCTTCACCGGGATGAGAACCAAACTGTTCATACTGGGCCATCAGTATCTCTTTCTTGTTTTCCCTAACTTCCTCTGAGCCTTCATTGATAATCTCTAATGTATCCCAGATTTGCTTGGCGTTCGTACAATTTACAACAGCATTGTACATTACTGGGTTTAGAGATTCAACCAAGATTAGTTGAAGAGCATCATCTAAGTTCATCTGATCACTCTCTTCGTCTGTGTACTCAGAAAGTTCTTTCGGAATGACCTGATGAGGTATCAACACACCATCCTCTTCGTGTGCTAATATGACCTTCATCGGAGTAGTAACACCTTTGTCTAAAATCCCGATGTATTTTCTGTTCGCAGTTCGGAGGAATAAGAACATATGCCTTTTCCATAGGCCAAAGTGTTCCTGGCTGAACGGTGGGATTTTAATGCTACTGATCTTTTGCGTACTCATTTTTTAGGAATTTAAAGTGAATAGTGTTTGGAGAGATTTAGATTTTTGAAAGAAAAATATTTTTAATCAAAATTAATTTTTGGAATAAAATTAATTCGAATAAAAAATATTTGGACGTTACAGAGTGTGTATAGGATCTGATACGGAAAAATGGTATCAACCGCTCTGATGCCAATTGTTAGGTCCAGATATGATTGTAGAAGGGGGGGGTTGAATACAATCAGTACCAAATCGTCGCGGAAGTGAATCTGATTGAATATGATTTGTTAATCAGATTATAATTAATTAATATAACAATGTTTGAAGTCGTTATATAATTAATATGGTTCAGTTTTAATGTCCACTAAAGTTCGTAGAATAAATTCGACAGGGTATATTCTAGATTTAGTGATTAAAACAACCGGGTTATCAAAGCACAGAAAACTGTGGATATAACGAACAAGCAAGTTACTAACAACTTGAAAGCTTTACAAATGCTTTGAATACAAAGTGAATGAACACTTTCAAATGAAGAAACCAAGCCATATTTATAGGCAAGGCTTTGTACATGCAAGACAATCACTAGACAAGACAATTACAAGCTAGCAAAGACAATTACAAGAAGGGTAAGACAATCTAGGCTTGGGCAAGACAATAAGGGGCAAGGGAAGACAATCTCAGATTGTCTACCAAGCTTCAACCAAGTCAGTAAGACAATCAAAAGGGAAGGGAAGACAATTCCTTTGTCAGAAAGACAAACACTACAAACGGCAAGACAATGGAGGATTGTCTTGCACACCTTAAGCATTCGGCAAGACAAGACAAACAGATTGTCTTGCTGGAAGTGTGTCTCTCGGCAAGACAAGACAAACAGATTGTCTTGCAGACTTACACATGCCTTCGGCAAGACAATCTTCAAGGATTGTCTTGCACACCATTGAAATGAATCGGCAAGACAATTAGAGATTGTCTTGCTGATTCAATCAAGGCTAATGCAGACAATGAAGAATTGTCTTGGAAGCATGATGAATCCACTCGGCAAGACAATCCAGAATTGTCTTGCTGAGGTGATTTTTGTGATTAAATAAAGAAATAAAATGGTATATTAAAATAGAAAATTATTCACTTAATTAATTTAATCATATAAATTCATAAATTAAATTAATTCGAGAGTGAATTAATTTAATAAATAAATTACATAATTAATATAATTATTTGAGAAGTGAAATAATAGTCTATTAAAATATTTAATCACACAATCTTCAGTAGAACAACTTCCGGTCTTCTTTAAACTTGAATAATTTCTTCTTGATTTGTCGAACGAGCGAACTACCACTTCTGCTTGACTTCAAATATTTAATTTGGATAACTGATACATAGATGTACTGTCTGGTTCATCTGTATCTAGTTAAATCAAATATTCTTCGTCAAATAAACAATAAGAATTTGGTTAGTTCGTCGAGTCTTCGTCTTGTACGTACATCTTCATTAAATGGAATCTTCTGATGAAATAAAGTATAGAAACTTTATGTCTTCTGAATTCCTGGACGTGCCACAAAAGATTATTTGTGCACTGAGGCTTGAACATATTAATGAACTTCTTTCAGTGGCGTGCAGCAGCATCCTGGAACTTATCTGACATATGATTTCCATAAATCATTTGACGTTCTTCGTACTGATTCCGATGACTTGCTATTTACTGAGCTTTCTTATCTGAGTTGAGTTGTACCTCTTTAAATACAAATAGGCTGAACATATGCCTTTCACAGCTAGCTATGAATTATGAACCTGTTAGTAATTGCGTATAGTTCCGGAACTAGATTATGATACCTTACTAGGGCGTGCTTGGCACAATTTATGATACCTTAGTAAGGGGCGCATTATTGACACCTATGAACCAATGATACCGTGCCACCGGGTATTAGTGGCCTAGCGAACTGTGGAATTTACTTTATGAAATATTGGTTTATGATTTTTGGTTATGAAATTGTGAACAATGGCAAGTCTTAAAAGTTTTTGGTCTGTTGGTCGAATTTGTTTTCTTACTGGGCTGTGTAGCTCACGACTTACAAATTTCAGGTTAATGTTATTGGCAAGGCTTTGGAGTTGGATTCGGTTGGAGTGGGCTAGAGTCTAATAATAATGATTTTATTTTTATTTTCAGTCATTTTAGGAGCTGCGTCTCCATGAAGGATATTAGTGTTATGTTTAAGAATTGGGATTTTGGGAGATTGGTTTATGATATTATGTGATTTTTTTTTATATTGGTTATGGAATTAAATTTGGATTTCTATTAATTGATAGAAAGATAATAGTCCGAAAAATCGGGCTGTTACAGTTGGTATCAGAGCGAGGTTAGCTTCCTGTAGACTATCTGCTAGGATTAAGTTATGTGATTAGGGATAGAGTATTATCTTTAGAAACAGATTTTTAATATATTGTTTTGTAAATTTGTGTAGATGGCAGATAATGACAATGTTTGGGGTCTGGATGAAGAGTTTGAGGATGATTTTGAGGAAGACCCCGAAGAGGACATTGAAGAGTTATCTGTAATGTCACTCGAGATAGATGAGGATGCTCCTCAACCTGATTATGATAGTGAGGACTCGGTTACGGAATCTTCCTTTCCCGAGGTTGTGTGTCAGCCATGTAGGGATGATGAGATAGCCAAGTTAAAGGGAGAGAGTGCATTGCTAAAATTGAAACTCAAACTTAGAGAAGAAGAAGCTGAGGGAGCAGAATTTAATTTAGAAATGAAATATACTGATCTTTACACAGCTTACATAAACCATCTTAAGGACTGCCGACATCAAAAAGATAAGGCTGCTAGAGTGCTGGAAATAGTAAGAAGGGATACTAGAGCCTCCGAACGTTCAATAAACTTTATTTGTCGATGGCCATTATCGCGATGTCCCGCATGGATCAAGAGGATCACCACGGATTTTCTACAAGGGCATCGAAGAGCAATCGCGACGACTAGAGCAAGGGTGACTGAGATTTTAGAAGAAATTTAGTTTATTATTTAGATAGTTTGGTTTATGGATTGTTTCTCTTAAATATCAAGTTGTGTAGGTCTAGCTTTTATTTGGTATTGTTTGAAGACACATTTTGTGGCTTATTTCGAGCCTAGATTAATAAATTTAGTATTATGGTTTTGACATTTTTATGAATTTCATTTATTGGATTATGAATATATTTACCTTCTTGATAATTATGGTCCATATTATAGATAGTTATTTTTGTTTGAAGGAATCATGAGTGCTCGACGTGGAGGTGCTAACAATCGCAACAACAGAAACAACAGCGGGAGCGGTGGAAACAATAACAATAACAATAACAATAATAATGAAGGTGGAAATATGTTGAACCAGCTCGCGCAAACCTTGGCAACACTTGTTGGAAATCAACAACCAGCTCAACGAAGTATTGTGTCAGAATTCAAGCGTTTGAACCCCCCAACATTTGATGGTGCAACTGACCCTGCTATTGTGGAAAAATGGATCCAAGAGATGGAAAAGGCATTTGAATTGATGGGAAGTAATGATGGGCAAAAGGTTACTTTAGCTGTGTATCAATTACAGGGCAGTGCATATGATTGGTGGCTGATGGAGCAAAGGAGGAATGAGGAAAATGCTGATCCGATGACATGGGATAGATTCAAGACGGCATTGACAGATAAATACTTTCCAAGAACTATTCGTGTGCAAAAAGAGAGGGATTTCATTAGGCTTGAGCAGGGAGATAGGACGGTGGTAGAGTATGAAGCAGAGTTTGCGAGGCTCTCCAAATATGCTCCTACCTTAGTTGCTGACGAGATCAGTCGGGCTAGAAGATTGGAGGAAGGACTTAGAGAAAATATTAGGCATGCTGTTGCAAATTTTGAGTTAACCACGTATGAGCAAGTACTTAACAAGGCATTAGTGGTTGAAAGGGGCATGGTCGAGGCATTAAAGAAGAAAGATGAAGAAACTAAGAAGCGAAGCGAGCCTTCAGGAGGATTTAATGGTACTGGATCGTCGAAGAAGTTTAACAATCGAGGAACGGGTGGAAATGCAAACAAAGGGAATCAAGGGGGAAAGCTTCAATGTTCAAGGTGTGGTCGTAATCACTTGGATAAGGACTGCCGATGGAACACAGGAGCATGTTTCAGTTGCGGTGAGATGGGACATAGAGTTGCTGAATGTCCAAAACGTGACCCAACCAGAGACAAAGACAATGGGAACAAAGCAACCTTAGCGGCTTTACTTGGTCCAAATTATGGGCGAGTATACCAACACGAACCGAAAGAAAATTAAGGTAAGATTTTCCCTATTTTTATTTTATTTTAAGAGTACATTACATGTATGTCTTTAGGTGTAAATTTGGGGACCAAATTTTTTTTTAAGGAGGGTAGAATGTAATATTCGTAATTTTTTTATATTTAATTGTTATGTATATATATATGTATTGTATAAATTTTTGAAAAAGTATTTATTGTGCAATATTTTATTAGTATTTTATGATGCAAATATTTTATTGTGAAAACTTTTACTAATATTTTAAATTGCAAGATTTTATTTTATTATGAAATATATTATTAGTATTTTATTGTGTAGGATTTAAAAGTATGTTGTTAATAAGATTTTATTAATGTTTGGTTTATAAGGTTTTATAAATATTATGTGGTTTTAGTTTTAAAAAGAGTAAACATCCGTGTCCTATTTTTAATACGTAAGGTTTATCCTTATTATGATTAGTACTGTTAATTAAGATATCTTTTACGTAACAAATAGGTTATAGCTTATATATACCGTAGCCTTGTGAAGGTTTTAACCACAAAAGGTACGCTTTCTTTTAACCCTACTGTTATTCTCTACTGTCGTTGTGTTTTATTTATATTTCTATACTGATGAAGCTGTGATATAAAAAATAGATTACGTACAGTATGTTTTGAAACCCTCCTGTCATTCTCTCTGATTGTGTAGTTATACTGATATCTCTGATTGTGTAGTGATACTGATAGATAAAAAATAGGTTATGTAAAGTACGTTTTCAAACCCTCCTGTTATTCTCTCTGTTATTCTGATTGTGTACTGATATTGTTATGTAAATGAAGATTATTCTCTATTTGGTTATATTCTTAATGTATACTGTATCTCATACCGTTATATATATGAAGGTTACTTATATTTTTGAAAATAAGTGTTTTGTAACAGGAAAAAGGTTTTCTTCAAATCTATATTTTATTATATTTAATTTATTATATTTTTATATGACTTTAAGAATTATATATGTGTGTATTTTATGCATCAGTAATATGTGTGTATGTGTAAAAATGTGTTACCAGTGATATTTGTATTTGGCAAAGGTTTTTAATATTTATTTACCATGTATTAATTATTATATATTTTGATTTGGAAACAATTAAATTATTTAACTACTTTTATTCATTTAATTGATTTTGTGTACATTAAAATATTTTTATATAGGATGTTTTCTGGAAACAAAAGAAAAGAGATTTTATTAGTTCTTAATTTATTTAAAAGTAATAGTTTACTCCTGTTCCTTGGATATCATGTTTGGTCAGTTGGGCAGTGTCAGATTATATAAATATCAGTATCAGTGTTGGCCAGTTGGGCAGGGTTAAAATATATGTTAGTCCTAAACCTTACTGGGGTACTGTTAGAAATCATAGGGTTAAAAAGATTGTATTCTTATTGTCTAGTAGACTGATAATCCTTTATTTTATGATTAAAAATCTGTGTAGGGCTCAGTGCTGCGAGTTATAAGTGATTGTTTTGCTAAGGTAAGATTACTTTTCGCACTTTCAGAATTGTTTCAAATGCTTTATACTGCTTTGTTGTGAAAGTTTGGGATTGATAAAATATTTTAGATATAAGGAATTCCCAGCTAGCTATGAATTATGAACCTGTTAGTAATTGCGTATAGTTCCGGAACTAGATTATGATACCTTACTAGGGCGTGCTTGGCACAATTTATGATACCTTAGTAAGGGGCGCATTATTGACACCTATGAACCAATGATACCGTGCCACCGGGTATTAGTGGCCTAGCGAACTGTGGAATTTACTTTATGAAATATTGGTTTATGATTTTTGGTTATGAAATTGTGAACAATGGCAAGTCTTAAAAGTTTTTGGTCTGTTGGTCGAATTTGTTTTCTTACTGGGCTGTGTAGCTCACGACTTACAAATTTCAGGTTAATGTTATTGGCAAGGCTTTGGAGTTGGATTCGGTTGGAGTGGGCTAGAGTCTAATAATAATGATTTTATTTTTATTTTCAGTCATTTTAGGAGCTGCGTCTCCATGAAGGATATTAGTGTTATGTTTAAGAATTGGGATTTTGGGAGATTGGTTTATGATATTATGTGATTTTTTTTTATATTGGTTATGGAATTAAATTTGGATTTCTATTAATTGATAGAAAGATAATAGTCCGAAAAATCGGGCTGTTACAATAATTGACAAGGCAATTACTTCATAGTTCACTCATTCATCACGTAGTTGCATTCATGCATTGCATTGTATTATTGTTAGTGTCTTTGACGCTTGAGGACAAGCATCAGTTTAAGTTTGGGGGTGTGATAAGTGGTATTTATACACACTTATAGGCCTTCATTTCCGCTTAAATTGGTTGGTTGTACTTAAGTGTTTAGTGTCTTTTGATGTGTTTTTATTGTTTTTCTGTGCAGGTCACGAGTTGAGGTGATGAAGTGATTTTCTATCATTTTAGGTTGGTTTTGGTGCATTATTTGCAAGAATAGAGGATTGTGGATTCACCGCGACTTGGGATTTTGTGGGTATATCTTCTACAAACCCTCACGAGAGCACACTCGTCCACTAGAGCTATCTAGGGGTTTAAAGGGCTTGTTGCATGTGCTAAATGCAACCGTGATCACCTACGGAAGTGGTACTAGAAGCGAGGAAGGACATGCACGCGAGAACGAGCGAGAAACGAAGAAACGGGGCTGTCATCACAGTCAGTAGCGCGCCCGCGCTACTTGTTAGCGCGCCCGCGCTACTAACTGCTGCAACTAGCGCGCCTGCGCTAAGTTAGCGCGGCCGCGCCTAGCAGAAATTCCCCGGGCCGATTTTTACAGCTTTTTAGTGGATTTTCGCAGCGGTCGAGGCCCGGTTGACTTGGTCAATGTATTTTTATTTCTCGTGTGTAAAACCCTAGCCTCAGAGAAGTTTTTTGAGTAGAAGAGAACAATATAGTAGTTTTGAGATTATTCAATCAACACATTATCAGTTTGTATTAGATCGTTCTTCGCGAGGAAGTGACAGTTTCGAGCGAGATCGTGAACTTCAAATCTGTAACGTGTGATCTTTATTATTAATTCAAGCATTTTTATTCCATTTAATTCTTGTCTTTTATCTATCATGTTTTCATTAGAACCCATGATGTCGATTAGTTTGATTATGAACTAACCGCCTTCATGGGATTCTAATGGATTTATCGATGTAGTCTAGTAACGAATATTTATTACTTGATTTTGTGACGTACGTTGATTTCTTTGCATGAGCCGTGCTTATTCTTCTTAGGAGAGTAGCTAACTTCTAAGTTGTTTGTTAATTCTTTCTGAAGCGAGAGTGGATGATTGAATTTAGAACTTTGCCATGTAAACATAGGATTATGTGAATGAAGCATAATTTGTGATAGACTTGAACTATTTTTATCACCCTGTGTAATCACGATAGATGACTTGTTATTTAAACCTCTCTGCTTACACTACCGCTATAGAGATATAGGGTCTGAGCTTTGTTGGTGTCCATGAGATTTCTGTCTTAATTGCGGATTTTGATTGGTATGATATGTGTGCAACGAGAGTTGGCATGTATTACTTTCGTGTTGTCTGATTAGGATCAACAGTCGCATGTTAATCAGTAATTTCAATTCTAGATGAATTCGATAATGAAGTTAGAATCCCATGTGTTTTCCTATTCTGAATTTGATTAGTAATTTTAGTTATTAGTATAAAAGAAACCATCCTTGTTAATTGTCTTGGCAGTGATAATTGATCATACATTGTTGCATAGGTGCATATTCTTAATTCACCGGTCTCTGTGGGATCGAACTTAATATATTACTTGTGATCACGTGCGCTTGCGTGTAGATTTCACCGAACAAGTTTTTGGCGCCGCTGCCGGGGACTCGGTGTTAATTAATTAGTTTATGTACTTGTCATCAGTGTGCATTAAAATTCACTGACTAGGATTCTATTCTCTTCTCACTTTTCTTCTTTTCTTTATTTCAGGTACTAGGATCGCGTTTATATTAACGAGTTCTCAAACCCGTAAGAAGCAATGAATTCATCTTTTTCTTCTGATTCTGAAACAATGGATTATGCTAGGACAGCAGTTGGTGAGGCGTCCCGTGAATTTTCTCATTTGAAAATCGATGATAATCAGGCTGACACAATTGAACCAGCGATATCAGCCAGTGGTATTCGCATCAAGCCATCAATCATTCTTAAGCTGCAAGATACTATTCAATTCGGGGGTTCTGTTCTCGAAGACCCAAATCTGCATCTAAGGAATTTCGAGAAATTCATTACTGCATTGGATTTCAATATCGGACCTAAGGATCTGGTGAAGCTGAGACTCTTTCCATTCACGCTACGTGATGTAGCACGATCGTGGTTTCTAACTCTCTCGGCAAGCACTACTAATAGCTGGAACCAGTTAGAGAAAATATTCTGTACCAGGTTTTATCCTCTAATTAAAGTATCAGCTATCAGAAACACCGAAAGTAAATTCTCTCAATTCTCGGGAGAATATCTTTGTTTAGCTTGGGACCGATTCAAGAAGATTCTCGAAAATCTCGATGAAGATGGTATGCCTCCTGGAATGGCAATTCATTATTTCTACAGGGGTCTTAATGATCAATGTAGAGCAGAGTTAGACGTGGCAGCTGGAGGAAGCTTGTGGAGCAAAAGCTTCGATGATGCGTACGAACTGATAGAGAACCTGACTGCTGCTGAGCACAGAGACCTAAAGTGGAAAATTCCAAAAGATGAAGAATCAGAGAATGATGAAGCGGTCGAAGTCACTCAAGAAATTCAGATGACTAATTGGCACAGAATTAGAGCTCACTCAGACTCAATTCCTAATGCATGTGGAGACACTTGTCCTCTACTCTATAGCAGTGCGAGTAGTCAATCTGTGATTCAATCACCTGCTGAGTCTACATTGAATGAAGTACAGTACCGAAGGATAATCAGGCGTATTGACGCGGTGGAAGAACGAATTGGTCGCTTTGCTGATATATTAACGGACTCTCTTGCTGAAGCATTCTTAGCATTAGATGTGAATGTTACTTGGGATTCGTTTGGTTATGGAACGAGGTATCCTCCACAGGATACTTCATCAGAATCGGATTAATTCTAGACTTCACGTCGAGCTAACGACGTTAAACAAGCGCTTCGTGGGAGGCAACCCACGCATTGGAACCACATTGTACCATTGTAAACCTCAAAAACACAAAAATCGAAAAATTCAGCCCCCGGGTGTCAGACACTAGCGCGCCCGCGCTAGTGTCAGCGCGCCCGCGCTAAGTTGCACAGCGCGCCCGCGCTACACTTAGCGCGGCCGCGCTACTGACTGCCGAGCCAGGCGATTTTTCTCCCAAAAATATTTTCTTTTCGTTTTTAAAAGCCCACAATCCTAATTTTGCATGCCTAGCCCGAAATACATCTTATTAAACCCTAACTCAGCTCTCCAATCCTTATATAAACACAAAACCCATCTCCAAATCCCATTATAATTCTTTAAACCCTAATTATATATACACATCCATACACACGACCTTCACCCAATCTCTCAAACCCACTACACACAAATCTCTTGCAACTCTAAATCTCTACCAATGGCACCCAAAAGAGCCCGAAGATCACAAGGAACAAGCACCCAAGCCCCTACATCTAGCGATTCTTCCTCGATGGGTGAGGTTGAGTTCACTTCCGATGGAGCACGAACCGAGTTTCAACGGCTTATGAATAAGTCGTTAGTCAAGGAGAGGGGATTCTTACCCACGGCGGAAGATGGTGAGCTTTTGAACATGGTTCAAGAGCGGGGTTGGGAGTCTTTTTGCGAGGCTCCGGAGGCGGTTCCCTTGGCTATTATTCGAGAGTTTTATGCTAATGCCAAGGAGAATCGCGATGGATTCACGGTGGTGCGGGGAATCCGAGTTGATTATAGTGTGGAGGCGATCCGTAGAGTGATTGGGGGGCGTGCCAAGCGCCGTAATGAAGAAGATTGGGTTGTTGAGAGGATTGGGCGTGCCAAACGCCGGTTTGATGATGATCCGATTGATCTTGAGCGGTTGGTGTATGACATGTGTGTACCGGACACGCATTGGAAGATGACTGCACCTCCTTTGCCGGCACATGTTTCTTTTCCTGCAGCCGCTTTGAACCGGTATGCGAAGGCGTGGAATGCCTTCATCTGTGCTAACATCATGCCATCTTCTCAAGGGCATGAGGTGACAGTGGATAGAGCGATTCTGCTCTTTGGGATTGTCTCAGGCAAGTATATTGATCTGGGACATGTTATTCATCAGGGGATGCTGAGGTTCTTACGGGGAGGAACCACTGGTGCCATTCCATATGGCACAATTGTTACGAAGCTCTGTCGATCAAGCGGTGTTCGTTGGCCAGCCAACGAGCAACTACAGTTGCCGGGAACACCTATTGATCATTCGGCGATCAGTCGGATGACGGAGTGGGATGGAGGAGTTCCCCACCCTCGAGGCCTCGGGTACATATATGATGAGGTGCCAGGGGGACGTCCAGCATTTGTGAGGAGGGAGCAGCCTAGAGCTTCTGGAGCTGGTACTTCACAGACGGAGAGGAGCTCCGAACCGATGGGAGATGCTCATTATCGCCGCCTAGCGAGACGGATGGATACCATGCATGACATCCACCAGAGGTTTGCTTTTGACTTGACACAGGCTCTAGGTAGTGCTTTCCAGGCACAGGGGGTCACAGTTCAGTGGCCAGTATTCGGAGCAGGGATGTAGTATCCTCCACCTGATTCACCTCCAGCAGAGGAGGGGGAGGACTCGGACTCCGAGTAGGTATGTGGGCGCTCTAGCCTTTTTATCACTTTCAATGGGGACATTGAAAATTTTAAGTTAGGGGGTGGTAATCTAAGGAAGAGCATATTATTATGTAGTTTATTATTGCATGTGTTAGTTAGTTCATGTAGTTCACGTTTTTTTTTATTTTGCTTTGATTATTTCTCACGTTTTTCTATTTTTCTCATAATTTTTTTATTTTTACATGTTTAGTGGTAATTGTCGTAGTTAGTATCACGAGCATTTGCATGAATTATGAAGTTAAGCCA
This sequence comes from Daucus carota subsp. sativus, assembly GCF_001625215.2. Classification (NCBI taxonomy): domain Eukaryota; kingdom Viridiplantae; phylum Streptophyta; class Magnoliopsida; order Apiales; family Apiaceae; genus Daucus; species Daucus carota. The sequence continues at coordinate 25,186,180 of NC_030385.2, read as the reverse complement.
AGTTAATTGCCTATGATGAGTTATGTGCGTAGTTCTTGATTAGTAATTTCAATTGCAATGCTAGGTTAGTACTTGGAAATTGCTTGTGTTGGAAATTGTAATTCACATATGTTCTTGAGATAGGATTTAGACGAAATTCCATGAATTCTAGGATTGAATTGAACACCCTTCAGCTTAGGTCTGTAAATCTTAAGTTTGGGGGAACTGAGGAGTAGATATACCTTTCTAAAAGAAAAAGAAAAAAAAAATATAAAAAATAAAAAAATAAAAAAATTTAGTAGTAATAAATTCACTAGAAAAATAAGTGGTAGAATTAACTAGGTTGAGCTCATTAGTACTCGAGTAATTAAGTCTGAGGGGACTTTGTGCCTAGCAACCTAAAGCCCTCGTGGTTTGGGATTGTTGACCCAACACTCGCTACATGGGTACTAGTGTATAAATCTTTAGGGATCTCACCATTGCACAGTTAAATAAACCACTAGAATAAAGTGAATAATTGGTGTGTGAAGTCTTGTGGTGTTCGTAACGCATTTACACTGCGAAGCGCTCTGACCTTAGACCGAGCAATTAATCACCAATAAAAAGAAAAAAAATATAAGGAATAAAATAGAAGGGTGTGGACATTCTTTGGGACCTTGGCTTTTAGTTGGACTTGAGTGACGGGGTGTTAGTTTTAAACTTTTACGATTCTTGATTGGGATTCTGTGGGAGTAGTAGTTTTTGTCTTGTCTCAATAAAAGAGCATGCTTGCACACATTGGCACTTCACACTTGTAAATAGAAGAGTAATTGACTTGGTAGCGAGAGAAGTGAAATTCGAGAACATTAACACAATCTGAGGTATTATAATTGACAAGGCAATTACTTCATAGTTCACTCATTCATCACGTAGTTGCATTCATGCATTGCATTGTATTATTGTTAGTGTCTTTGACGCTTGAGGACAAGCATCAGTTTAAGTTTGGGGGTGTGATAAGTGGTATTTATACACACTTATAGGCCTTCATTTCCGCTTAAATTGGTTGGTTGTACTTAAGTGTTTAGTGTCTTTTGATGTGTTTTTATTGTTTTTCTGTGCAGGTCACGAGTTGAGGTGATGAAGTGATTTTCTATCATTTTAGGTTGGTTTTGGTGCATTATTTGCAAGAATAGAGGATTGTGGATTCACCGCGACTTGGGATTTTGTGGGTATATCTTCTACAAACCCTCACGAGAGCACACTCGTCCACTAGAGCTATCTAGGGGTTTAAAGGGCTTGTTGCATGTGCTAAATGCAACCGTGATCACCTACGGAAGTGGTACTAGAAGCGAGGAAGGACATGCACGCGAGAACGAGCGAGAAACGAAGAAACGGGGCTGTCATCACAGTCAGTAGCGCGCCCGCGCTACTTGTTAGCGCGCCCGCGCTACTAACTGCTGCAACTAGCGCGCCTGCGCTAAGTTAGCGCGGCCGCGCCTAGCAGAAATTCCCCGGGCCGATTTTTACAGCTTTTTAGTGGATTTTCGCAGCGGTCGAGGCCCGGTTGACTTGGTCAATGTATTTTTATTTCTCGTGTGTAAAACCCTAGCCTCAGAGAAGTTTTTTGAGTAGAAGAGAACAATATAGTAGTTTTGAGATTATTCAATCAACACATTATCAGTTTGTATTAGATCGTTCTTCGCGAGGAAGTGACAGTTTCGAGCGAGATCGTGAACTTCAAATCTGTAACGTGTGATCTTTATTATTAATTCAATCATTTTTATTCCATTTAATTCTTGTCTTTTATCTATCATGTTTTCATTAGAACCCATGATGTCGATTAGTTTGATTATGAACTAACCGCCTTCATGGGATTCTAATGGATTTATCGATGTAGTCTAGTAACGAATATTTATTACTTGATTTTGTGACGTACGTTGATTTCTTTGCATGAGCCGTGCTTATTCTTCTTAGGAGAGTAGCTAACTTCTAAGTTGTTTGTTAATTCTTTCTGAAGCGAGAGTGGATGATTGAATTTAGAACTTTGCCATGTAAACATAGGATTATGTGAATGAAGCATAATTTGTGATAGACTTGAACTATTTTTATCACCCTGTGTAATCACGATAGATGACTTGTTATTTAAACCTCTCTGCTTACACTACCGCTATAGAGATATAGGGTCTGAGCTTTGTTGGTGTCCATGAGATTTCTGTCTTAATTGCGGATTTTGATTGGTATGATATGTGTGCAACGAGAGTTGGCATGTATTACTTTCGTGTTGTCTGATTAGGATCAACAGTCGCATGTTAATCAGTAATTTCAATTCTAGATGAATTCGATAATGAAGTTAGAATCCCATGTGTTTTCCTATTCTGAATTTGATTAGTAATTTTAGTTATTAGTATAAAAGAAACCATCCTTGTTAATTGTCTTGGCAGTGATAATTGATCATACATTGTTGCATAGGTGCATATTCTTAATTCACCGGTCTCTGTGGGATCGAACTTAATATATTACTTGTGATCACGTGCGCTTGCGTGTAGATTTCACCGAACAGAAACAAGCCACAACTTAAGTTATATTACAATACGTCAAATCCCAATCCACATCTTACCACTTACAAACATAAAACGCAGTGCTTACACACAACGATACTCAAAAGTTTATAATATCAGCAACTCCTAGCAAGGCTTCCCAACACTCATCCTGATACCTTAGCTTGATGGCTAGCCTGTGGGTCCTCGCTAACAGTAGTCTCTTTCTTCACTGGAAAAGATCATAAGGCATCGCAAGAGTGAGCTTACAGCTCAGCAAGTAATATAAACAATAAACTGAAGTTCAACATTTATCAACAAGAATGAATCAAGGCATCAAATTCCCTTTTTAAAACAATGATTAGAATTGGATATTCATATTTTTATTTAAAAACCAAGGTTAGGCTGCTGATCAGTCACGCACTAACCCCGAGCCAGGTACATACCAAGCTCTATCACTGGATCCAAGGCACACATTGGCCTAATGACCACGAATCTGGTCTGACCACGAATCTGGTCCACATTTATAAAACCATCCAATTCTTTAACAATATAATGAAATCAACAATATTTCAATAAATCAGAATCAATACCATTGGAACAGAAGCGATATTACCAAAACAGAGTCATAATCGTCAAATCAGAATCATGATAATTAGTGGTGCAATACCTATCAGGATCAAAGGACAATTCAGAAGTAGGTTTAAATATCCTCACAATATGTTTGAAGAATGTCTTGAGGTTGAAAGAAAGATCAAGTATATGGTGAAGCTAATCTGAGGTTTTGTAGAGAAAACAATGTAAGTGAGAATAGCTTGAGGTTTCAAATATGTTTAACTTGTAGGAATTTTAAGTGTTAGGGTGTATATGTGTGAACATTCTTCCAAAGAGTAATATAGGTACATCAACAACCTCAACAACTTCAACAACAATCATCCCAACAATCCCAAGAAGCACAGTCATCACACCATTCATCCAACCAATCATAATATCACTCCCCTACTCATCAACAACAACATATCCCTTCATTTGAAGATCAACCACAAGAATACATATTCTTCGAGAATCAACCATCTTCATCTGAACCACTACCACACCAAACACACTCCCAAATCATACCACAAACACAATCTACCTCACAACCTCTTCAGTCTGACTCTCCTATCAACCAGGAGCTGCAGTCCTTTCGTCAGGACCTACAGGTAGTTCAGGTACTTTCTAACTTCTCATCTAATTTTAATGTTGATACGTAGGATTATTGTTTGTGACCTGGATTTTGTTTACCAGCTTGCCAGCAATGAACCTGACAACACACAGGTTCATATCCAAGCTGATGATTCTCTTCGACCAACTCTCGTTTCTCCAAACACATCAACCAACACTTCTCTGCAACTGGTTCGTAAACTTGCCAGGAAACGGAGTACGAGTAGTTTTCTGAATCAACCCGCATCTCTGTCTCCCTCAAAGAAGCAAAGGGTGGAAGCCGTGGAGACAACTGCAGCCTCATCTTTACCTTCCCAACAAGGTTTAGATTTTGAAATGGCAATAAAACAGTCTCTGACCCATTCTCTCTACAGGATGAGGCCATTGAAATTGACCGTCCGGCCGCGGTAACTTGTACAGAGTCAAGCACTGCGCTAGCACTCACGCTAGTGCAAGCCCAAACAGATACACGGGTTACTATGTTTACTGAGTGCACAGATTTTCAAAATCAATGTATTATGTATGAAAACTTTTCTGATCACTCTTTCTTTTCTGATCAGGCGGAACTTGGCAGCGTGCAAGTTAATCTGCCCTCACAGGCTTCTGGAGGACAATTTGTTCCTCCACTACCTTTGCTCCCATGTCAAGGGACATTGGTAGTTTATACAGGTACAGCAGGCAGAGTGAATGAACAGAGTGATGTAAGGCAAACACCGAGCGATACACATGCACGTGAGGCTAGTGAAACAGCTTTGAGTGTACGTGAGGTGAGTGCACACACTGACCCTGCTCTGTTTGAGGAACAAATGGCAAAGCTAAGAGCTGAGCTTGCCAGAATGATTGCTGAAAATGAGAAGCTCAAGGGTGCACAGTTGGTGAACCTGGAACAGAAAGCTGAGGAAAGGCCATCCAGTTCTTACAGGGATGAGCTTAAAGAGGAAATTCATGAGTTGGCTGTTGAAATGAGATTTAATCATGAACTTTATATGGCTAAGTTTGAGACCATCGACAGCAAACTAGATCAACTCCTCAGGAATTCTAAGTCTGATGATCAACCCTCCAGAGAGGATCCCTCAACTAAGGGGGAGAATAGAGGAGACAAAGGAAACAGGGACGACCAAGGAAACAACTCAAATCAATCCAACAAGGGAAATACCACTTCTGGGTCTGCCCCTGACAAGGAATATCAAAAGTCTAAAGGCAAAGAACCGTTACATCAGTCCGACAATGTTTTCAACTCTGATAGTTATGATGACTATCCAAATGATATGGATGATGAGGTAAATTTGATGAGAGTTATGTGTTTCAGGAAGAACCTGTTGATCTAGAGCATGAGGACGATGTCCGGAAGTTCAAAGCTGAAAATGAAGCTAGGAAGCGTAAGCTTCGTGACTATCAGAAACTTCTCGAGGACAAGTTGATCACAGAAGAACAAATCAAGATTGAGAAACAGAGAATCTATGATGCTGCGTGTAAGCAGAAGAATCTTGATATTAAGAGAACGGAAGGAAAAAGCTGGGACATTGCAAGAAGGATATTCAATGGACCTCAAAGGGAATCTATCGATGACAGAAAGTTCTTATCTCTGATCTATGATCTCCGAGAGGTAAACCCTGACGAGGATGTCTTTATGCATGCCTTTACTTTAGAATTGTCTTATGTAACTGTGGCAGTTAAGGGTTTGCTAGAATAATGCGAGCTAATTGTCTATACACTGAGGATTGGTTCATTCAGACTATCTGTTGAATTTCTGAAATCATTCTCTGTAACTGAGCTCTGGGTACTTCGCAACAAGGTTAAGCGTTGCTCCAACCTGGACGAACTCCTTCGAGACAAACTGCTGGATTGTGCTGTCTTCAACAGTCCTCAGGTTGTTAAGAATCCTTACTGTGTAAAGTTCGTTCACAAGGAAGTCTTCTGCACTGTCTATCTCAACGAAGAAGCCTTGCCCAAGTATCCTGCCAAGAGACTGGCTCTAGCATCCACTTTACTCAGAACCAAGGGCTTCGCTTCTAAAGCCAAGTCTGATGTTGATGATGTAATCTTATCATACTGCACCCGAAGAAATATTTCTCAGTATTTTCGAAGGATGAAGGGTGTCACTAAATCTCAGCCATCAAACTTCCGCGAAGACCCTGTGCAATTGGAAGTACTACATCAACTGGCTCTGGCAAGGGAACGAAAAAAGCATGGTGAATCCACTACATCTGAAGTGCCAACCAGGGAAGAACCGTCAACTCCTATCCTTCACAATTCTGATATCGAAGAAGGAGAAGTTGATCTTTAGATTCATTAGGGATTTGTAATATATGTTCAATAAGAACATCCTTTTGTAATCTAATGTAATCTTTTGAATTCTGGTCAATGTTTAATTAAATACCAGAAACTTTTTGCTATTTACAATTCATGTTTAATCCTTTGTCTTATCAGTTAGTTGAGTTATCCTCTCGATAATTTGCATGTTATGTTAACAAACAAATAGCGGGAGATTGAAAGGCATATGTTTAAGCCTATTTGTAATTAAAGAGGTACCAACTCAACTCTGATAAGAAAGCAAGGTAAATAGCAAGTACTGTTGAAGGAATCCGTACGAAGAACGTCAAGTGATTTATTGAAATTATATGTCTGAATAATTTCAGGATGCTGCTGCACACCACTGGAAGAAGTTCATTAATATGTTCAAGCCTCAGTGTACAAATAATCTTTTGTAGCACGTCCAGAAGTCCAGAAGGTATAAAGTTTTAATACTTTAATTATTCAGAAGATTCCATACTATTGTTACTTATGAAGAAGAACTACGAAGACATAGACTCGATGAACAAGCCTCGTCTCAAATGTTTATTTGATAAAGAATATTTAATTCAGCTAGATACAGATGAACCAGACAGTAAATTTGTGTGTCAGCTACTCAGATTAAGTGTTCTGCATCAACTACAAGTGGCCGTTCGATCAAGACAAAGATCTACAACGTTCAACAAGCCTGAAGTCTCTGCTGCTGAAGAAATATAATTTTATAAGTATTTATTTAATTATCTCACTAATCAAAATAATTAAATTAGTTGTATAATTTATTTATTAAATTGATTCACCTTCAAATTAATTTAATTCATGAATTTATATAATTAATATAATTAAGTGAGTAATTATCTAATATTTATATAATTATTTAAACTGAAATTATGCATCAAATGACTCGGTATGACATTATCGGAAAATGTCATAACGTGTCCTGCTATACGACTTTCCAGGGTATGACTTGTAAAAGTCATTCTGATGCTTGTTAATTGTTTAATTTAATCGATATGACTTTCTGATTAAAAGTCATACCGTGTGCTTGATTCAGACTTACACTGGTATGACATAAAAATGTCATACCGTGTCCTCTATCCAGGCATTCTTGTTATGTGCGTATGACTTGCATGTTTATGACTTAAAAAGTCATACAAAGCTCAACCGAATGACTTTCTTTGATTAAGTCATGCCAAATGAAGAGTAGTGGCCAAGGAAATAAGTCATACCGCCACTGGCAGTATGACATTCCTTATATAAGTCATTCCTTCTTTGTTTTGTGGCATGGCTTTGTATTTAAATGTCATATCTTCCATTGTAATGTCATTCCTAAGCTAGAAAGTCATTCCTTTCTTTGTCATACCTAGATCCAAGTGATTTTCCTATAAATATGGCTTCACTTCTTCATTTGTAAGGTGTTCAAGCATTGTAAAAGCTTTCAAGTTGTTTGTAACTTGCAATTGTTATATCCACAGTTTTTTGTACTTTGATCACTCGGTTGTTTTAATCACTAAGTTAGAATACATCCTATCGAATTTATTCTACGAACTTTAGTGGACATTAAAACGAACCATATTAATTATATAACGACTTAAAACATTGTTATATTAATTAATTAAAATCTGATTAACAAGTTTAATTCAAATCAGATTATTCCGCCGTGATTTTTAGTGACGATTGTATTCAACCCCCCCTTCTACAATCATTTCTGGACCTAACAGTGGAGGAACAAATTGTCCTCCGAAAGCCAAGTACTTGCACGCTGCCAAGTACTGCCTGATCAGAAAAGAAAGTGTGATCAGAAAAGTTTTCATACATGATAAAATGGTTTTGAAAATTTGTGCAATCAGTAAACATAGTAACTTGTGTATCTGTTTGGTCTTGCACTAGCATGAGTGCTAGCGCAGTGCTTGAGTCTGTACAGGGTACCGTGGCAGGGCGGTCAACTTCAATGGCATCATTCTGTTGAGAGAATGAGTTCAGAGACTGTTTTATTGCCTGTTTTAGGTCCAAGCCTTTTTGGGAAGGCAGGGATGAGGCTGCAGATGTCTCCAGGGCTACCAACCTAGGCTTCTTAATGGAAAACAGAGCTGCGGGTTGAGTCATCAAACTGCTTGAACTTCTCTTTCTGGCAATCTTATGAATGGGTTGAGTAGTAGTGTTGATTGCTGTGTTTGCAGAAGAAAGAGTTGGTTAAATGAATTCATCAGCTTAAATATGAACCTGTGTGTTGTCAGGTTCATTGCTGGTAGTCTGGAAAACAAAATCAAGGTCACAAACAAAATCTGATGCATCAACATTAAAATTAGATGAGAAGTCAGAAAGTACCCGAGCTACCTGTAAAACCTGTCGAAAGGACTGCAACTCTGGATTGGAGGTTGAGTTAGTAGGTAATGGTTGAGAGGTTGATTGTGTTTGTGGTATATTGTGGGTATGTTGTTGTTGTGGTGGTGGTTCAGATGAAGACGGTTGAGTTTCGAAGAAGTTGTATTCCTGAGGCTCGTCTTCAAATGAATGTGTTTGATGTAGAGGGGAATGATGTGGTGATTGGTGTGGTGATTGGTGTGGTGATTGGTGTTGTTCTGGTTGTTGTATTTGAAGTGGTTCTGTTTGTGGTTGTGGTTGTTGCTGTTGTTCCGGTTGATCTTGTTGTTGCTGTTGCTGAGGTTGTGCCACTTGAAACTGATGCAGTTGTGGCTGGGCGTTGAACTGCTCCAACAAGTATGGAGTCACGACAAGTGGAATATTCTCATACTTTCTCTTGTTGGTTAGAGCTTTCATCAACTTGGTACAGACACGCTGAGTTGGTGCAATTGGAGAATAAATATAAGAATTCTTCTCAGCGTCTGTCATCTTATCATTCAAAAACAGCATTATGAACCGAGGGTAAAAACAGAGAACCCTGGCATTCTGTGCAACAGATCGACTGCTGAGTGGTCCCAACTTCTTTAGAATCGACTGAAGAATCAACTTGCCAAAATTGACTGGTCGATTGTGAACAATACAAAATCCAATAACTTGAAGAAGGGAGGAGATGATGTTTGATAGGTCCATTATGTTGCACATTTTAACTACCTATTTATTGCTTGTTTTCGTATTTTATTAGTTAATTGTTTTGTTTTCAGGAATTTTTAGAGAAATCGAGAATTCAAGAGAAAAAGGAACAAAAAGGTGCAAGAAGGGAAAAAGACGAAGAAAAAGAAAAGAAAACGAAGAAGAAAAAAAGGAAAAGAAAATCGAGACACAAGGACCCTTCTACCCCTAAAACCCTAATCTAGACCTATATAAACATCATTTTCTCTCATTAGCCACCAACTTAGTCTAACATAGTTTACCCTAGTTTTTACCTAGTTGTTAGTAGCCTCCTTTATCATTTTCTACATCTAGCTTAGCTTTTTCTTTCAAGTTGTAATCTCTCAAGTATTGTAAACACTTTCATTTATATAAGTTCAAGTTTGGTTTCTTTATCTCTTGCATGCTTACCTTGTTGAAATTTATGGCTATGACCAACCTTCTTTCTAACAAGTGGATAAAGTGGCATTTATGTCAACCACTTGTGGGTTGAAGAGCTTTTAGTTTGTGTTTTGAAATTACATTTTTAGTATTTAGCTTGAGCCCATTTTAATTCTCAATATTATTAGTGGGTTCAATGATTTAGTTGATATTTTGGTTTGTAGTTTGATGGGGTTTTGTTAGATACATTGTAGATAAACTAGTTTTGAAGTTTTGTTTGATTTGGAGTTAGTTTGGTATGATTTGGTATTGTTCTTGTTCTTAGTTTTGGTAATTTTAGGTGTTTTTTGGTGTAAATTTTAGTTTATGATTTTGAATTGATGTTAGTGGGTTTATGTTGGAAATATTATGTTTAGGCTAAATTTGAAATTTGGTGTAGTTTGGAGTTGTTATGGCTTGATTTGAGTCTTGTTTTGGTCAAGAAATGGGTAGTTTAGGGGCTATTTAGTGTAGAAATTAGTGTCAAATCTTGTTTAGAGGTTAGTGGGGTTTGATTGGATATATTTTGGATGGCTAGATTTTCCGGTTAAATTGATTTTCCAGCGAGATTTAAGCTATTTCGGGCACTTCCATACCTTCCGGCAGCTTCATAAATTTCGGCACGGGGCTGCTCCTTTTCGTTGTTCAGGCTAATACGAGTATTTGTTTTTTTTATGGGTCTTTCTAATGTGTGCCCAAGGGCACACAATAAACACTAACTTTGATGAGTTTGGTGGGTTTTTATTGGTGGACTTGGTGCAAATGCAGGGGGGCCATCCATATTTATGATTGGAGGCTCAATAAAAATGCATCATACTCATGAAAGTTAGCGCTTAGTGTGTGCCCATGGGCACACCACAAAAAAACCATTTTTTTATTAGTTAGTATACATACACCGTCGTATTTTAAATCACGTGACTGCTGCAGTTTGATTTTATTTTATTATTTTAATTTCTTTACGCGTGTTTGTTTGTTTCACACGGCTGCTCCACCTTCTGCCTGTTCTATTATTATTCTTTTCTTAATTTTCTTTTTCTTTTGATTTTTTTTAAGCCAGAACGCGCAATCAACCTTCCTGTTGTTTATAGTTTAATTTTTAATTTAGATAAATCAAAACACTCTCCAAAAATTAATTTGTTCTAATTCGCCTAAATTAGAAATTAAGATTTTCGCGAAAATAAATTTAATCCTTGGAACGAATCTTATATTACTAAAACGGGATCGTGCATTTGCGATTAAAATCATATTTTTAGCACATCAATGTTGAAGTTGCTTCGGGTGGTAGGTGAAAAGACTTTCGCCAGAGTATCAAAGAATAAATCCCACTCAGGTTTCAGATTCCCTTTAAGCATTCGTGGCAGATGAATTTCTCCTTGATAGAGTATAGTTTGAAAGAACTGGACTATTTCATCATCTGTTGGAATCTGCGCAAAATTGTTACGTGGAAACCCAAGAATCCTATTGACATCATCAGCTGAGATAGTAATGCTTCGTCCTCCAGTAATGTTTCCGGAAACCCTGTAGCTATCCAGAAGAGTAGTGTTGATGGCAGAGGAGTAGAAGTCTTGAAGTGGTCTAATATGTAGATCAGCATGTGCAGTGATCGCCATACTGACCAAACTCTGACTGTTTAAGAACCGTACCCATGGTTTGAACCTCTCCAAGCTGGAATCAGGGTCTAAGTACCCATTATAGTTCGTCTCACCGATAACAAATTGGCCAGCCATTTTTATAATTAAAAATTGAATTAAACGAGAATTTTTCAAATAAAATATTAATTCTCAAATTTCTCGCAAATTTCAATTAATAATTAATTAACAATTAACCAATTAATTAATAATTCGAATTAATTGATTAAACTCGAATTAAAAATTAATTAAATTGTAAATGGCCAATTTGAATTCAACAAAATCCAACAAAGTCCCAATAATCTCCTTAGCCAAACGGGTCCTTAACTTCACTAAAAACCCTAAAAAACTCGAAATTCAATGAGAGGATTTCGAAAAATTTTGCACAAAATCAACCAACAATCGATCAGAATAGACAATCCAACGCCCAACAATCACGAAACCAGACACGACTTGTGTAAACTCGGTCAAAAGTAGCCCAACTCGTTCGACTCGGTGAACTGGGTTTGAACAAAAATTGGCAGCACTTCGTCTTAAATATTGATTATAACCGTAACCAGCAAGCAATTTGAAGCTTGTAGAGAGTAACCGCAAGTTTTTAACGACAAAACTTTAAAAACCGATGAAATCGTGCGTGTATATGCGTATGTGTGTGTGTATAGCGAAGAAGATGAAGAAGTAAGGGAGTATGACAATGTATATGAATGTCATATGGGTTTTTGACTTCGGTATGACAATTGTTTAGATTGTCATATCGAGGTTTTTAAAACAGACGTGGTAGGTGCGTGAATGACTCGGTATGACAATTATTTGAATTGTCATGCTGAGTTACATAAGGCTTACACGACACACTTCAAACCCTGCTATGACAATCTATCAAATTGTCATACCGAAATATATAACAGCCAAAACGCACTCGGTATGACATTTTTAGGAAATGTCATGCCGAGTTTTAATAAATAAAACAGAAAAATGTATATAAATACTATATGATTTTTGATTTTCTTTGAAATAAAACCTTTTTACACATAAAATCAAAAACCTATTAAGTAATATATAATATATTACACAAATATTTTGTAAAATTCAACTTTAACTAAATATAATTATTTATGAATTTAACTTTAATTCATTAAAATGAATTAACTTAAAATCTAATATTCATGCTTAATTAATTTTGAAAAATACAAAATAGACACAAATAATTATTTAAATGCTTGATAAATAAGACAGGGGAGTGTGCAGCACTTAGAAAATTACAGAGACATTTATGAACATGCATAATTATACAGAAAATTATCAGATAATTTACAAACAATTATATAAAATCTAATAAAATAGATATAATTACACAGAAAATTCACAAAAATATATAATAATATATAAAACAAATATTAAATATATACAAAGAGAATCATGGCATATTTAACAACCCTAGCTCACAAACCAACTTAGAAAAAGTGGATTCATCAAGTGGTCTAGTGAAGATGTCAGTAATTTGATCAGCCGTGGGTACAAAATGCAACACCACAGTACCATTCATGACATGTTCTCGAATAAAATGATACCTGATATCTATGTGCTTGGTCCGAGAGTGTTGCACTGGATTGTTGGAAATGGCTATGGCACTGGTGTTGTCACAAAATATTGGAAATTTGCTAACATCAATACCATAATCATTTAATTGATTCCTGATCCAGAGAATCTGAGCACAGCAACTACCAGCAGCAATGTACTCAGCTTCAGCAGTAGAAGTAGACACTGAGTGTTGCTTCTTGCTGTACCAGGAAACCAACCGACGTCCTAGAAATTGACAGCTTCCAAACGTACTCTTTCTATCAATCCCGCAACCTACATAATCAGAATCTGTATAGCCCGTTAAGTCAAAACCAGTATTCTTAGGGTACCAAATACCTAAACCAGGTGTACCCTTAAGATATCTAAATATTCTTTTGACGGCTATAAGATGTGATTCTTTAGGATCAGCCTGAAACCTAGCACATAAACATGTTGCAAACATAATATCTGGTCTACTAGCAGTGAGATAGAGTAATGAGCCAATCATACCTCGATAGCTTGAGATATTAACTTTCTTACCAGATTTATCCTGGTCAAGCTTTGTGGCAGTGGCCATGGGTGTCTTTGACGGAGAAGAGTCTTCTAGATTGTACTTTCGCAGAAGATCTCTGACATACTTTGACTGGCAAATGAAAATGCCATCTTCCTTTTGGCTTACTTGAAGACCAAGGAAGTAGGACAGCTCACCCATCATACTCATCTCATAGTTACTCTGCATTAACTTAGCAAACCTCTTGCACAAGTTATCGTTAGTAGAACCAAATATAATATCATCAACATATATTTGAACAAATATCATATTATTATCATGCACTTTGTAAAAGAGAGTTTTGTCTATGACACCTCTAGCGAAATTGTTTTCAATTAAAAACTCAGAAAGGGTGTCACACCATGTCCTTGGTGACTGCTTGAGCTCATAGACAGCTTTGAATAGGAAGTACACAAAATCAGCAAACTCTGGATTTTCAAAGCCAGGGGCTGTTCCAGGTATACTTCTTCTTCTAGCTTTCCATTCAGAAATGCACTTTTCACATCCATCTGATAAACCTTGAAGTTGGAGTGTGCAGCAAATGCAAAAAATATTCTGATGGCTTCAAGATGAGCAACTGGAGCATAGGTTTCATCGCAATCAATTCCTTCTTCCTGAGAATAACCTTTTGCGACCAGTCTGGCTTTGTTTCTCACAACAATGCCATCACCATCTAACTTGTTATGGAAGACCCATCTAGTTCCAATTGTAGACTTTCCCTTTGGCCTTGGAACCAGGGCCAGACTTCTTGTCTCTCAAATTGATTGAGTTCTTCTTGCATGGCAAGAACCCAATCAGGATCAGCAAGTGCTTCATCCACTTTCTTTGGTTCTAATTGTGAGAAGAAAAACAGAGAATAGACATTCATTTGTCGTAGCACTTCTAGTCCTTACACCAACATCAGGATCACCAATTATAAGATCAAAGGGATGATCTCTGCTCCAAATCCTTTCTTTTGGAAGTTGTGTCCTTGATGATTCAGCAGTATTGTCAGTAAGCTGATGTGTATGACTAGTATCCACCAGCTCCCCCTGAGTTGTTGCCAGGTTGACTTGATGATCCACCACTAGCATCAGTGGAATCTCTAGCATTATTGCCATTTCCTCCACCATTGCCTGGATCATTATCATTGTTGTCATCACCTGTTGCAACCTCAGGTGGCACATCATCATCTGAATCAGAATCTGGATAGTTGTCAAAATTCAGAGATTTAGATGGATCAGCAGATTGTAAACTTGGGAGTTTAGTGTCATCAAATGTAACATTGACACTAACTTTCACTGACAGAGTATCAATTACAAAAACTCTATAAGCATTATTTGTATAACCAACAAAAATGGCTTCAGATGCCTTTGGCTCAAACTTGTTCAAGTTCTCTTTTCCATCTTTGATAACATAGCACTTAGCTCCAAAGACATGAAGGTGTTTGACATATGGTTTCTTATTGTTATACAAATGAAATGGAGTTTTCATATGATCCTTATTGATCAAAGTTCGATTCTGGGTATAGCAGGCAGTAGTCACAGCTTCAGCCCAAAAGTACAGTGGAAGCTTTGCTTCGGCAATCATTGTCCTTGCAGCTTCATTCAGTGTACGATTCTTTCTTTCGACGACTCCATTCTGCTGAGGAGTCCTTGGTGCTGAATACTGCCTTCTAATTCCCTTTCAGAGTAAAAGTTGATTAGAGTTTGATTCTTGAATTCTGTGCCATTATCTGACCTTACTGCTTTCACTGGCACACCTTTATCCAATTCAACTTGCTTTATATGATCAATAACTGTCAACGGAGTTTCATCCTTAGAAGCAAGGAAGTAAACCCAAGTAAATTTCGAGAAGTCATCCACAATGACTAAGGCATATCTTTCACCATCAATCGATGTAACATTCAAGGGGCCAAACAAATCCATCTGCAGTAAGTGAAGTGGATTTGTAATGGTATTGATGGTCTTGCCTTTGTGAGATGATCTCTTCGCTTTTCCTTTCTGACAAGCTTCACAGAGATCATCAGTTGAGAATTCCAGGGAAGGCAAACCTCTCACTAGATCTCTCTTGACTAGAGAGTTCATGGTTTTGAAGTTGAGATGTGAGAGCTTCTTGTGCCATAACCAACTATCTTCAGCAGACGCTTTGGCGTAGAAACAGTGAATTTCGTTTCCTGGTCCTGAAGAAAAATCAGCTACGAATATATTGCCTTTCCTTATGCCACATAGTGAAGGACGCTTATCCTTGATATGTTTAATGATACATATCTACTTTTTAAAATGAACATAATATCCCTTGTCACAAAACTGACTGACACTCAGGAGATTATGTTGAAATCCTTCAACTATAGCAATATCTTCTATGATGATCCTTCCAATTTTGTACTTGCCATATCCCACAGTACGACTTTTGCTATTATCAGCAAAACTGACTGTTAGGCCAGCTCCTTCTCTTATGTCTTCCAGCAGGGATCTTGTGCCAGTCATGTGCATTGACGCTCCACTGTCAAGCACCCAAGTAACTCGTACAGTTCCACTGGCACCTTGCAAAAGACATCTTGATTAAACCTTCTTTGGGACCCACACTTGATTGGGTCCAGCAAACTTAAAGAATTGATTTCTATCAGGTAATACAACAGAGCCTCTTGGACTGATACTTGGCTCACTCTTGACTGAACTTGCTTCCTTAACAACAGCCTTATAAACCTTGGTTTTAGGATTTGGAACATAAGTCTCCTTCCTAACACGAGGAGGACTAGCAGTCTTTGATCTAGCATGCTTATTGTTTGTGTGTTGTCTAGGTGATGTGTTTTCATTTGTAGCATGCAAATTTTTAAAATAAGCAGACATTGTATTGAAAGCACAAAGCATACAGTTATCAACACCACAACATTTATGACATGCATCAAAAACAGGAGCAACAGGCATATCAGTCATAGTAGTAGGAACATCAATAGATTCTATTCTAATATTATTAACAGATTTAAAGTTCTCAGTAGAATGACATCTATTATATCTGTTCTTACTGTTCACAAAATTATTAGGCTTGTTGACACCTAAACCAGCTTTAGGCAACCTAACATTGCCTTTCACTTTAATTGGTTTTAGTGATGTCAGGATCTCATCTCTCTTTCATTTTAAGGTCTTCCGGTTTGAGTTCATATCTAATGACAATAGGAGTTTCTAACAGAGGTTCAGCTTCTGAGGATTTGAACAATGGTTGAGGGGAATCTTTCAAAACAAAAGGAATCCCTCTCTCCTCAGCACTCTTCTTAAAGGGAGTAATGTTACTAGCCTTACCTACAAATTTGTTATAGTCAAAACCTTTCCAACAGTTCTCTTGATCTATTGTTTATCATTAAGCTCTTTGACTATAGTGGAAGCATCCTTAAAGGCTTTACATTTCACTTTCTCTTCGTCTAGCTGAAGTCTTAAAGCAATCTCTCCTTTCTCTAGAACTTTGACTTTAGCACATTGTAATCCTAAAACCATAGTCACTTGTTCAATTTTAGGATTCAATACATTCATCTCATTCATTTTATAAGCATGAATATCTAAGACTAACGCATCAATTTCAAGATTGGCAGCTTTCAACTTTTTAATAGCATCATCTCTTTCAAGTCCTAATTGCATAAAAAGTTTAGGGCATGTAGGATCTACCTGAAAGCTTCCAGCAGGAGGAGGTGAAGATGATCCAGCATTAGCCATAAGAGCAACATTCCCAATCTGCTCTTCTTCATCACTATCTGTATCATCCCAGCTTTTCCCTTCTGCCAGATATGATTTGCTCTTGAAGCTTTGACCTCCAGAAGTACCCTGATGCTTTCTCACTAAGGCATCATACTTCTGCTTCAGCTCATCGTACGAATCTTTTCACTTTCCTTGAACCTTGGGCTGTTTGCATTCAGTTTCAAAGTGTCCCGGTTCACCATAGTTAAAGCATTTGAACTTGCTTCTATCCACCATCCCAGTCTTGTATCCTCCTTTGCTTGTAGAAGATGAGTAACCTCCTTTTTGAAACCTGTTGACAGTAGGTTTGTATTTGTAGGAGGGGTTCTTCCAGAATCTCATGTTTCCAAACTTCTTGGCAAACAGTGATAGAGATTGATCTTCTAACTGTTCAAGCTCTTCCATTGTATAGAACTCTTCGTCACCACTGGAAGAAGCAGTCTGACCCATCTCAGGTACAACAAATTCCTGAGTGGTCTTAGAAGGAACAACAACATCCTTCTTTTCTTCCGGTACAGGTGACTCAACAACTAGAGCTCTCGAATGGTTCTGTGTTTTACCCCAGCCATATCTCTGTTTACTCTGAACTTGCTCAAGTTCATAAGTTTTCAAAACTCCATAGAGTCTTTCCAGAGAAATCTCATTCAGATCTCTACTTTCCCTGATTGCAGTGATTCTGTGTTCCAGATGTTGAGGAAGTGTTAAGAGAAACTTCATGTTGACCTCTTTCTTGTCATAGTATTTTCCATTCAGATTTAAATTATTTATCAAATTATTAAGTCTGATAAACACTTCTGAAATCCCTTCTCCGGGATTGGAACCAAACTGTTCATACTGAGCCATCAGTATCTCTTTCTTGTTTTCTCTAACTTCTTCTGAGCCTTCATTGATAATCTCTAACGTATCCCAGATTTGCTTGGCGTTCGTATAATTTATAACAGCATTGTACATCACTGGATCTAGAGATTCAACCAAAATCAGTTGAAGAGCGTCATCTAAGTTCATCTGTTCACTCTCTTCATCTGTGTACTCATGAAGTTCTTTCGGAATAGTCTGATGAGGCATTAACACACCATCTTTTTCATGTGCTAATATGACTTTCATCGGAGTAGAAACACCCTTGTTTAATATCCCGATATATTTTCTGTTCGCAGTGTGGAGGAATAGTAACATGTGCCTCTTCCATAGGCCAAAGTGTTCCTTGCTGAACGGTGGGATTTTAATGCTACTGATCTTTTGTGTACTCATGTTTAAGGATTTAAAGTGATAGTGTTTGGATGAGATTTGGATTTTTGAAAGAAAAATATTTTAAATCAGAATTAATTTTTGGAATAAAATTAATTCGAATAAAAAATATTTGGACGTTACAGAGTGTGTATAGGATCTGATACGGAAAATGGTATCAACCGCTCTGATACCAATTGTTAGGTGCAGATACGATTGTAGAAGGGGGGTTGAATACAATCGTCACAAAATAATCGCGGCGGAATAATCTGATTGGAGTATAACTTGCTAATCAGATTTAAATTAATTAATATAACAATTTTTAAGTCGTTATATAATTAATATGGTTCGTTATATAGTTAAGTCGTTAATAGGAAGTATTCTAACTTAGCGGATTAAAACAACCGAGTGATCAAAGCACAGAAAACTGTGGATATAACAATAGCAAGTTACTAACAACTTGAAAGTTTACAAGGCTTTTGAACAAGAACAAATGCAGAGGTTTAAGCCATATAAATAGGCAAATCACTTGAACTAGTATGACAAAGGAAGCTATGACAATCCTAGGAAGTGCTATGACAATCTAAACAAGTGCTATGACAATTACATGAAAAGGTATGACAATATAAGGCATTGTCATGGCACAAATAGGAAGGTATGACAATCTAAAGGATTGTCATACCATCCAAATTTCGGTATGACATGCACTGGCTTGGTCACTAAGTAAAGAAACAATATGACAATGCTTAGCATTGTCATACCTCTTGATTTCGGTATGACAATCAAGGATTGTCATGCCTAAACCAATCAGTATGACAATCATGCCTCCTGACTTACCAAACACACAAGGGTGCGGTATGACAATGCTTAGGATTGTCATACCGTGCCCAAAAACAATTAAAACAATGATTTTCTTAATATAATTAATTCAATAAATATCCACTTAATTATATGAATTATATAAACTCATAAATTAAATTAATTCGAGTGTGAATCAATTCAATAAATAAATTATATAACTTATATAATTATTTTGAGATGTGGAATAATTAATTGAATAATTATATAGTGCATTTCTTCAGCAGCAGGTCTTCTGACTTCCTTTAAAAGATCTGATTCTTTGTCTTGATTGAACAACCACCTATTGTTGATGCAGAATATTTAATCTGAGTAGCTGACACACAAATGTACTGTCTGGTTCATCTGTATCTAGCTGAATCAAATATTCTTTATCAAATAAACATTTGAGAAGTGGCTTGTTCGTCGAGTCTTTGTCTTCGTAGTTCTTCTTCATAAGTAGAAATAGTTTGGAATCTTCTGAATAAATAAAGTATTAAAACTTTATACCTTCTGGACTTCTGGACGTGCTACAAAATATTATTTGTACACTGAGGCTTGAACATATTAATGAACTTCTTTCAGTGGTGTGCAGCAGCATCCTGAAATTCTTCAGACATATGATTTTAATAAATCACTTGACGTTCTTCGTACGGATTCCTTCAATAGTGATTGCTATTTACTTTCTTTCTTATCAGAGTTGAGTTGATACTCTTAAATACAAATAGGCTTAACATATGCCTTTCACATATTAATCGATGAGGATGAAAACGACGAAGATCTAAACGAAGAAATCCAAAATCTCGATGAAAACGAAATAGCTCTTTTAACCAGAAAACTTCGTCGTGTGCTTCAAAGTAAAGCTCAATGGTGCGGAAAAGGCTTCCTTAAATCGAATAATCAACAAAGATTTTTTAACTCTAATGGAAGGCCTAATTACTCTCAAAATTATACTCCGAACTATAAGAGTAATTATCCGACTACAGGCTATAATAAGGGCAAGGTCAATCAAAGTCCTAACGGAGATAATAATGCCAACAATAACAATACTTACACTCCTCCAAAACCAAAAGATCAAAATTCGGAGGAAACACAAGATGTGTGTTTCGAGTGTAAGCAACCCGGACACTTTAAACGAGAATGTCCTAAACTTTCCAAAGGTCGAACTCTCGTGGCCGAAAATGGTTCGGATTTGAGTGAAGATGAGGAATCTTCGGAAGCCAATGAAGAAGTGGTTAATTTGTGCTTAATGGCTCTCGAGGATGAAGCTACATCATCGGAAATCTCCACGTCAAATCAAGAGGTAAGTTCTTCTCTTAGACTTATGCATAATCAAGAAATGTTTAGTCTCTCTAATTTGCATTTGTTGGATATGCGTAAAAGTGATTTGATTGATCTAATGTTGGAATTGAGTAGACAAACTAGTGATATTAGCCAACGATTCCTTTCTGTGTGGTCCGAGAAAGAAAAGATTGATGATTTACATAAAACTCAAGTAAAAGAGTTATCTTGGATCAAGGAATCAAACCTTAAATACGAGGAAGAAATATCATCTCTTTGTGAACAAAACGATTTATTGAAAGTCTAAAATAACAAAAGTAAAGATGTTATTACGAAGTTGGAAATCGAAAATATTTCATTAATTCTACAAAATGAAGAATTGGAAACCGAGAAGCAGCAATTGAATGAAAATTCTCGCATGCTTCATGTTGACTTGCTAAACTTGAAAATTCAAAATGAGTCGTTAACTCATGAAAAGTCAACTTCGGTTTCTCAAAAAGAAAATCTCGAGATGGTTCAGGCCTTGAAAGAAAAAGATAAAATGTTTGAGTTAGAAACTCAAAGGTTAAAGGATGAACATTCTAAGATCTTAGCTCAAGTTTTAAATCAAGAAAAGATTTTAAACGAAAAGATAAAAGTCTTGGGCAAAGAAAAAGAAGATCTTGAGATTACGATTCAAAAGTTCACAAAAGGAAATCAGATGTTGGATCGAATGGTACATTCTAAAATATCCTATAATCATGAAGGATTAGGGTATGATAAAATTGCTCAATCAAAGAAGTTTGTACAAATGAATAAACAAACAACTTTTGTTCCCGCAACACCATTATATAAATGTTCCTATTGCAACAAGAATGGTCATACCGTTCAATATTGCAAAATTAAGAATGGTGAGATTAAGGGGAAGCATGTATGGGTTCGAAAAGGAACTTAACCATATGTGAAGGTTGATCATTATGTACCAAATAAAAATGTCGCATCTACTCAAAAGCAACCAAGGTTTAGTTATGATCAAAAACCTATTGCTTATCAAAATAGAAACATAAGGTATAATGCTCATCCAAATGGTGAATCATCTAGAAGTCATTATATTCCTAGTGTACATTTCTATCCTCAAAATACTGTGTATCGTCAAAATGATAGAAACAACATATATCGAAGTGTAAGCTCACAAAGATATAATCGTTCGAAAAACACTCGATAAGTTGACAACAATATGTATACTAGGAATAATGCATCTAGAGACGCTTTTGTGCCAACTTATGATTATACCATGCCTAGTTTCTATAATGTAAATGCTTATTATGATACACTAATCCAAGGACCCTCAAGACATAGGGGTACCTATAAATATGTTTAATTTGTCTTGTAGGTGTTCCTTGTTGCTAAGCAGAATATGTGGTACCTTGATAGTGGATGTTCGAGACATATGACTGGTAATAAGTCTCTCTTGAATGAAATTAAAAAGGTTACTGCTGGAGGCGTCACGTTTGGAGATAGCAGCAAGGGTAGTATCATTGGCATTGGAAATATTGGAAATGATCACTTCAAGATTGCTAATGTACAACTAGTTACGGGACTTAAGTACAACCTTCTTTCCATAAGTCAGT
This sequence comes from Daucus carota subsp. sativus, assembly GCF_001625215.2. Taxonomy (NCBI): domain Eukaryota; kingdom Viridiplantae; phylum Streptophyta; class Magnoliopsida; order Apiales; family Apiaceae; genus Daucus; species Daucus carota. The sequence goes on along the minus strand of NC_030385.2, from coordinate 25,164,304 downwards.
TATGTGATAATGGATATAAGGTAATTTTCTATCCAACTCATTGTTTGATTTTAAATAAGGATGGAAAATTAGTACTTACTTGTCCTCATAGCAAAAATGTTTATACATGTGACATTAGTAAGCATAATGATATATGTCTAATCACTACTCACGATGATCCTTGGTTATGGCATCGTAGATTAGGACATGCAAATATGAAGTTGATTAAAAATATATCAATGAATGATCATGTTAGGGGTATACCAAAGTTGAATTATCAAAAAGATCATACTTGTGAAGCTTGTGAGATTGGAAAATAAATTAGATCATCTCATAAAGCAAAGTTCATGGTATCAACCTCTAGACCTCTCGAGCTTTTACATGTGGACTTGGTTGGACCGGTTCCAGTACAAAGTCTCGGTGGTTGTTCTTATACTCTGGTTATTGTTGATGACTTTTCACGATATACATGGACTGAATTTTTAAAAGCAAAAAGTGATGCCTTTGAATCATTTTCTTCACTATGTAAGAAGATTCAAAATCAACAGAATAATACCATTGTATATATAAGGACTGATCATGGTAAAGAATTTGAAAATTCTAGCTTTACCACCTTCTGTGAGGAAAATGGAATTACTCACAATTTTTCTACTCCTTATACTCCTCAATCTAATGGAGTAGTTGAAAGGAAGAATAGGACTTTGCAAGAAATGGCAAGTACCATGCTTAATGAATATCGGCGTCCTAAATACTTTTGGGCCGAAGCTATGTCTACTGCTTGTCATATCTTGAATCGAGTTTTGCTACGACCTATAACTCAAAAGACTCCATACGAGCTGTATTTTGGTAAAACTCCTAAAGTTAGTTATTTTAGAGTATTCGGTAGTAAATGCTTTATCCTAAACTCTAAAGATTATTTAACTAAGTTTGATCCTAAATCTAGTGAAGGGATCTTTCTTGGTTATTCTACCAATAGTAAAGCATACCGAGTATTCAATCTTAAAACTCTTGTGGTGGAAGAATCTATGAATGTTGCTTTTGATGAAACAAAACCACCCTCGAAGTATATTGATCTTGTTGATAAGGAAGATGGTCAACAAGATGGAGTGGAAGATGTTATTCGACAATTCAAAAATATAGATATAGGAATTTCCCCTCCTAGTAATCCATTAGAATTGTTAGAAACTGAAGATGAACTTCCTAAGGAAATCCCATTGATTAGAAGTCATCCATTGGATAATGTTCTAGGGGATTTGAGTAAAGGAGTTCAAACTCGTTCACAAGTTCAAAATGTTGTGAACCATCTTAGCTTTCTTTCGCAAATTGAGCCTAAGACTGCTAAAGAGGCTTTGCTTGACGAGGATTGGATATCCGCAATGCAAGATGAATTAACCCAATTTACTCGAAGCAAAGTATGGGAACTCATTCCACAACCCGAAGATACTTCCATAATTGGAACTAAATGGGTGTTTAGAAAAAAATTTGGTGAAAATGGAACAGTGGTTCGTAATAAAGCAAGATTAGTGGTTCGTAATTGGAACAGTGGAAGGAATAGACTTCGATGAAACTTATGCACCAGTGGCTCGAATTGAATCGATTCGTATGCTTTTAGCCTATGCGTGTCATAAGGATTTCAAAATATATCAAATGGATGTGAAATCCGCCTTCTTAAACAGGATATTGGAAGAAGAAGTTTATGTTCGACAACCTCCCGGTTTTGAAGATGCAATTAATCCTAATTATGTGTATAAGCTACATAAGGCTATATACGGATTAAAACAAGCTCCAAGAGCTTGGTACGAAAGGCTTAGTAAGTTCCTGTTATATAATAACTTTAAAATGGGAACAGCCGAGAAAACACTGTTTACGAGACAAGAAAAAGATGCAATACTACTTGTCCAAATATATGTAGATGACATCATTTTTGGATCTACAAATGATGGTTTATGTAAAGAATTCTCTGAAAATATGAGTAAGGAATTCGAAATGAGTATGATGGGAGAATTAAATTTCGTTTTGGGTTTGCAAATTAGGCAATCCGATGAAGGCATTCATATATCTCAATCCAAGTATTGTAAAGAAATGCTCAAGAAATTTGAAATGGAAGATGCTAGACCCATTTCTACTCCTATGTCTACTTCCGATAAATTACGGAAGATCCTAAGGGGATTCCTGTCGACACTAAGAAATATCGTGGCATAATAGGTAGCCTATTGTATATTACTGCTATTAGACCCGATATCCAATATAGTGTTTGCAAGTGTGCAAGATTTCAAGTGGCACCAAAGGAATCTCATCTATCTGCTGTAAAACGGATATTACGATATTAAAAAGGCACTATAGATCTTGGCCTTTGGTATCCAAAAAGTTTACCTTTTAACCTAGTATGCTTTTCCGATTCGGATTATGCCGGACATTTAGTCGACAGAAAAAGTACTAGTGGCACATGTCAGTTTCTAGGAGGATGCTTAGTTTCGTGGTTTTCTAAGAAACAAAACTCTGTATCTATCTCTACTACGGAAGCTGAATATATTGCTGCTGCTAAATGTTGTACACCGGGATTTTTGCTTAAATCTATAGCACTCGTGTTATCGCATAAAATAGATACCACATCAAATTTCACATTATAATCTGCTAATGTTTGCTTCATCCATAATATTTGTGCACAACATTTAGCAGCAGCAATATAGATATCCGACATCACTTCTTACGTGATCATGTCGATAAAGGCGACATAAAAATGACTCATGTGGAAACTGAGTATAATATCGCAGACATTTTCACTAAGCCTCTTGGTTCCGAAAGATTCGCTAAACTCCGATTGGATTTAGGAATGTTGGAACATTCTAAGTGATTTTAGTTTTGGCATTTTATATAATAAATATTTTTCTAGAATATTCATCATATATTTTAGTCATCTTACATGTAAGAAATATTGTCCACTAGAATTTTAAGTATACTCTAAAAATTCAGATTTGTCAATAAAGAAATTTATTGATCGGATTTTTCTGAGTCAAAATTTGAGATTCTAGAATTACTGGTAGTATTTCTTAGGCGGGCGAATATTTTTGGATCTCCGGAAATATTTCTAAGATACTGGATATATGGTATATATTCTAATTAAATATGAAAAATATTTTATTGCCAAAATTAATCACTTAATATAATTTATATATATAATATCTCCATTTATTATTTGCATGATTTATTTTATCCAATGCTATTTTAAATATTTTTTATTTTCAAAAATTGGATAGAATACAATTATGTGGAGAATATAGTTTTAAAAATTATTCAGCAAATTTATTTTACATTTTTCTAAAAATGTTCTCGATTTTTCAAAAATCAAATCAATTCAAAAATTAAATTTTAAAACAGTTTTTATTTACAAAGCGGGTCAAACCCGATCCATCAGTCAATCCCTACCCGGATTTCAAAACGATTTAATCCTGGCCGTTGTTAAAACCTTTGAACAGATCTGAGCCGTTCATTCAAGAAAATATATATTTCTTTCGGTTACTGTTCACTCATTCTATTTCCAAGACTCTCGCCGCTTTTCTCTCTTTTCTCTCTCGACCTCTCGAGAGCTCCTCTTCTCTCCGGCGACTGTAAACTCGATTTCTTAAACCTTTTTCATCAAAAATTGATACTACACTTTTTAAATCCTAATTAGGGTTTATGTGTTTGATGAGGATTTCTGGCGATTTGGCTCTCGGTGATGCTCTCTACTACGAGTTTAAGGGTGTATTCGCTCCTTTTGTTCGATTAATTTTGATTTCTTCTAATCAATTCGAAACCCTAACTTGTATTCGAGAATTTTTGCAGGTGTTTGGTGCTTACTAAGCTTGTTGAAAGGATATGGAGCCATCCCAAAGCGAGTCAAGGTCAAGCTGCGAGGATTTGTCTAATTGAGGCTACTGCTGGGATTGCATGCTTAAGAGATTATGGCGACTGTCTTCACAAGCGCGTCCAGGTAAGGATCCAAGTTGGATTCAACGCACTTGGACACTGGTAAGGGGCTCTAGACGACTGTGTGTCGGCTCTTTAGAATAGAACACAATATTTTATTACAATGCACTTAGTCTATGATGTTGGATTGTCGTTGGGATTGGATTGAATTGGTTGTGACTAATTGCTGATTGATAGTTGATGTTGTAAGTTAGCTGTTGTGATGTCAAATTTTTAGTTCGATATATTTGTATCAACTGAGTTACTTGTTTAAAACATGATTAAATGTGTGATATTAGACTGATGTTACATGTGATTCTGAAGTTGTTATGATATACTTATTCTTGGCAGTTGAGTTACTTGAAGTATGAACTGTTATGTATTGGTGCTGTTTGACTAAGATTATGTGTTATTTAGAATTCAAATGATATGTATCTGTTTTGTTAGTCTTACATTTGCTTAAATTATCAATATATGACATGTTTCATGAGCTTAACTTTGTCTTTCTGATAATTGATGATCTACATAACTTGAGCTAATTGTTTCTTGGCTTATGATCACATAGGACTATGCCTATAGACCTTAAATTGAATTTTGTATAAATCTTGGCATGTGTCTCCTCTGTGATCTTTGTGGTCATGCTAATTTGGTTATCTTTAACTCTGAAATCATGCAATACTCCATCTGTACTAATTTCCAATTGCTGATTGTCAAATTTGTTCCATGAATTGTTATGTAAATTACCTTGACTTAGCTGGTATGTTAGATATAATTGATGATTACTAATGTTCTTAAAGTTTGTTTTAGAACAGGAATCATCAGAGTTTAATATGGAAGCTGATCAGAGTTTAGTAAAGTCTGACAGAGTTTGATAAAGTCTGACAGAGTTTGATAAAGTCTGACCAGAGTTTACATAGTCAAGATTCGTCAGAGTTTACACGTGGAAAGAGCTCAGAAGCGGATATACTTCAAGGAAGGATAGAAGCGGAGGAGTGATTTGCTGACTATGGAAACTAAACAGAAAACTGGAGCAATCTTTGATTGATAGAATTTATAGCAGATTTATAGGATATCAAATCAGAGATTGATTTTGTAACTGTGTCTATATAAACACAGATTAGGGTTACTCTAGATGAGAAGAGTTATCGAGTACATTGTTAAGAACCCTAGCAGCTCTTAGTGATACAATATAAATCACTGAGAGAGTTTTTGTAACTATCAAAGCTTTGTGAATATAAGAGTTTATTGATTTCAATTTCTTATATTGTCTTACTGTGTTACAGATTGTGATCACTATATCATATTTTATAGTGAGTTTATAGGACCTAACAAGTGGTATCAGAGCCAGCTCTGTTAAGATTACTACAGTGAGATCTTAATCACAATCATGTCTGAAAAATCACAAGCTTCATCCTTTAGAGTTCCAATCCTTAAGGCATCTGAATATCCAGTCTGGAAAGAGAGAATGATAATATTCTTAGACTCTGTTGATCCAGAATACCTTGACAGGATCTTTGATGGACCACATATGCCCACCAAGCTCTCTGTTGGGCTTGCTGATGAACCTCAGAAGATGGTTCCAAAAGAAAAGAAAGGTTATACCCCTGAGGACATCCTGTCAATTAGTAAAGACTCAAAAGTGAAACACCTTTTGCACAGTGCCCTTGATAATGCAATGTCTAATAGGGTAATTGGATGCAAAACTGCTAAACAAATCTGGGATGCTCTGGAAACCAGATGTCAAGGAACTCAGGCCATTAAGAAAAACAGAAAAACAATCCTTACACAGGAGTATGAGCACTTTGACTCAAAATCTGGTGAGTCTCTGACAGATCTGTATGACAGATTTGTCAAACTGTTGAATGACTTATCTCTGGTGGACAAGGAATATGATCTTCAAGACTCAAACCTCAAATTTCTTCTGGCTCTTCCTGAAAAGTGGGATTTGAAAGTTACCACAATAAGAGACAATCTTGATCTTGGAGAAATGTCTCTTGATGATGTTTTTGGAAGACTGAAGACCCATGAACTTGAGATGGAGCAAAGAAGCAAACGTCATGGAGGCAAATCAAAGTCTGTTGCTCTGAAAGTACAAGAGGAAGCTGCTAAGAATAAAGGAAAAGCTCATGTCACAAAGTCTGACATTGAGTCATCAAACTCTGATGACTTAAACTCTGATGTCTCAGACTCTGATGACAGTGATGATGAAATGATGCAGTTAGCAGCATTGATGGTGAAAAGCTTCAAGAAATTGGCCTACAAAAAGTTCAACAAAGGCAAAAGTTTTTCAAGGAAAGACAGAAACTCTGACAGAGTTTATGATAAGAAGAACTTCAAGAAGAATGAGGGCAAGGAAGGGAAAGCTGGAAAAGCTGACAAGTATACCTGTTTCAACTGTGGTGAAAAGGGTCACTTTGCATCTGAATGCAAGAAAGCCAAGAAGGAAAAAGAAAAAGCCTTTATCACCAAGAAAGGAAACTGGACAGATACATCTGATTCAGAAGAAGAAGTCAATTATGCTCTGATGGCAAACACTGACAACAACTCTGAATCTACTGCAAAGGTACCTCATTCTACTCTTGCCTTTGATACTGAAGATATAACTGAGTTAAGATTGTTTCTTAAAACTTTGCATACCAGCTTTAGAGATCAGACTTTAGAAAATGAAAGATTAAAATCTGAAACTCTAAGTGTAAAGAAAAGAAATGATTATCTAGAAAAAGAATTAGTTCAGATGTTGGAAGTTCAGAAAGAAAGAGATGATGCTGTCATTGTCAAAGATGAATTATTAAAGAGGTATGCATCTCTTCAATCAGAACTTGCTAAGGAAAGGGAAATCATTAAAACATGGACTAATTCAGGCAAAACTACTCAGGATATCTTAGGTAGTGGAAACTGGAAGAAGGGACTAGGTTACACTGATAACTCAGAAGCAGAGTCATCAAAAACAGAGTTTGTTAAACTCAAAAACCTAAGGTTAAACCTGTTAAATTTGTTGTTGAATCCTCTAAGTCTAAACAAAATAGACCAAAATCAGAGATTAACAACAATTTAAAATCTGATAAGCCCAAACAGGTTAACATAGGACTGATGACTCAGAAACAGCTTAAACATAAGCTTAAAGAGGTAAAGTCTGATAGCAAAGAAAAGGAGCCTAGGAAAAATAGAAATGGCAAGGTTGGAATAGACAAGAGTAATAACTATCTGCCTATTCCAAATGCACCTAGGAAGACATGCCATAACTGTGGGAATACTAATCATCTTGCTAATTTTTGCAGGAAGAACAAGGACATTAACTCTTTACCTACAAAGTCTGGAGTTAGAAAAAGTAGTATTAGATATAAACCACAAGATCCATGTTTTCATTGTGGTAGTTTATGGCATTCTATTTATACTTGCAAAGAATATCATAGTTTGTATTATGATTATTATCAATTGAAACCTTCTTTAAAGGTAAATAAAAACTCTGCAAGTACAAACTCTGTTTCTAGTACAAACTCTGTTGCAAAGTCTGTTAGCTCAAACTCTGATAATAATACCGCTGCAAAAGCTAACAAACTTAATAAGGCCAAGGGATCCAAGCAAGTCTGGGTCCTTAAAACTAACAATTAGTGGTCTTTGTGATTGCAGGGCAACAGGAAGAATATTCTAGTCTTGGACAGTGGATGTTCAGGACACATGACTGGAAATAAGGCCCTGCTGTCAGAGTTTGTGGAGAAGGCTGGCCCAAGTGTTTCTTATGGAGATGGCAACATAGGAAGGACTCTGGGATATGGCAACATCAATCTTGGAAATGTCATCATATCAAATGTAGCTCTTGTTCAAGGGCTGAAACACAATTTACTCTCTGTCAGTCAGATCTGTGACAGAGGATATCATGTTGATTTCTATGAAGAACACAGTGAGATAGTAAGCAAGTCAACAGGCAAAGTGGCAGTGACTGCTCACAGACATGGGAATATTTATGAAATCCACTTGCCTACAAACTCTGAAGGAAAAGCAATTTGCTTGTCTACAAGGATCTCTGCAGAAGAAAGTTGGAAGTGGCACAAGAAGCTCTCACACCTGAATTTCAACTCCATAAATGAGCTTATAAAGAAAAAGCTTGTGAGAGGACTCCCTGAATCACTACTCACATCTGATGGATTATGTGATTCATGTCAAAAGGCCAAGCAGAGAAAGACATCCTTCAAGAGTAAGACTGAATTCTCAATAAAGAAACCATATCATCTTCTACATGTTGATCTATTTGGACCAGTTAATGTACCATCCATTGCAAGGAAGAAATATGCTCTTGTCATTGTTGATGAGTATACCAGATACACTTGGGTATATTTTCTTCACTCTAAAGATGAAACAGCCTTGCATCTGATGGATCATGTGAAACAACTGGATCATGGATCTGAAGACAAAGTGAAGATCATTAGAAGTGATAATGGAACTGAGTTCAGAAATTCAACAATGGAAGAGTTCTGCAAAGAAAGAGGTGTAGTGCAACAATTTTCTGCACCTGGTACACCACAGCAAAATGGTGTAGTTGAAAGGAAAAACAGGACTCTTATAGAAGCTGCCAGAACTATGCTTGATGAGGCTAAATTGCCTACTTATTTCTGGGCAGAAGCTGTTCAAACAGCTTGTTTCACTCAAAATGCAACCTTGATTAATAAGCATGGCAAGACCCCATATGAGATGGTGAAGAAAAAGAAGCCAAATCTGAAGTATTTTCATATATTTGGGTGCAAATGCTTTGTCTTGAAGACTCATCCAGAACAGCTTACCAAGTTTGATTTAAAAGCTGATGAAGGCATCTTTGTAGGTTATCCTCTGATAACAAAGGCCTTCAGAGTCTACAATCTAAGAACAAAGGTGATCATGGAATCCATACATGTGTCATTTGATGACAAGAAAATCATGGGCTTAACAGATATGGATGATCATGAAAAACTGCATTTTGAAAATGAAGAAATATTCTCTGATTCGATAAACTCTGATGAACAGTCAAACTCTGACTGTGAACAAGATACAACAAACTCTGATGAAAATTTACAAGTTCATGATGATGAAGCACTTGCTGAGGGGGAGCATCAGAATGTTTCAGACTCTACCCAAGACTCATCAGAGAATGCTGACTCAAACTCATCAGAGAATACTGATTCAAACTCTGATAGCACAAACTTAGGGGGAGCTACAGAGAATAATCAACTGAATCAGGAGAGCATGGATCAAGGGGGAGGATCCAATGATGAAAATGGTCAACTTCCACATGCTAGGAAGTGGACAATATCTCACACACCTGATTTAATAATTGGAAATCCAGAAGCAGGTGTGCAAACAAGGACAGCTACAGCAAATGAGTGTTTACATCATTGCTTTCTGTCTCAAACTGAACCAAAAAAAGTGGAGGAAGCTCTTCAAGATGCTGACTGGATTCAAGCAATGCAAGAGGAGCTAAATGAGTTTGAGAGAAACAAAGTATGGACCCTAGTACCAAGACCTAAAGACAGATCTATAGTTGGTACAAAATGGGTGTTCAGAAACAAAACTGACAGTGAGGGTGTCATTACAAGAAATAAAGCAAGGCTTGTGGCAAAAGGATATTCACAACAGGAAGGTATTGATTATGATGAGACATTTGCTCCAGTTGCAAGATTGGAGGCAATCAGAATCTTTCTGGCCTATGCTGCACACAAGAAATTCAAGGTATTTCAGATGGATGTCAAAAGTGCTTTTCTAAATGGGAAACTGGATGAAGAGGTATATGTTGAACAACCTCCAGGCTTTGTGGATCCAAAGCATCCAGACTATGTCTATAGATTGGACAAAGCACTTTATGGACTAAAGCAGGCTCCAAGGGCATGGTATGAAACTCTGGCTCAATTTCTTCTTGAAAATGGATTTACTAGAGGTACCATAGATAAAACTCTGTTTTATTTGAATCATGGTAATGATCTGCTTTTAGTTCAAATCTATGTTGATGATATCATTTTTGGTTCCACTAATGCTAAACTCTGTCAAAGATTTGCCAAGCTCATGCAGTCTAGGTACCAAATGAGCATGATGGGGGAACTCAGTTATTTTCTGGGTTTACAAGTTAAACAGACTGAAGATGGGATTTTTATAAATCAAGCCAAGTATACCAGAAATCTTTTGAAGAAATTTGGTATGCAAGACAGTTCAGCTGCAACTACTCCTATGGCAACAGCAACCAAACTAGACAAAGACACTGGTGCATCAGTGGATATCACAAACTATAGAGGAATGATTGGATCTTTGCTTTATCTGACTGCAAGTAGACCAGACATCATGTATGCCACATGTCTATGTGCAAGATTTCAGGCAGATCCAAGAGAGCCTCATCTGATTGCAGTAAAGAGGATATTCAGATATCTCAAGGGAACCACATCATTGGGATTATGGTATCCTAGAGAATCAGATTTCAGTCTAATTGGATACTCTGATGCAGATTTTGCAGGTTGCAAAATTGACAGAAAAAGCACAAGTGGGAGTTGTCAATTTCTAGGTGGAAGACTAGTTTCTTGGTACAGCAAGAAGCAGAAGTCTATTTCAACATCAACAGCAGAGTCAGAGTATATAGCTGCAGGCAGCTGCTGTGCTCAAATTCTTTGGATGAAGAATCAACTGTTGGACTATGGGTTATCCTTTTCTAAAACTCCTTTTTATTGTGATAACCAAAGTGCTATTGCTATGACAGGAAACCCAGTTCAACATTCTCTGACAAAGCACATCAGCATAAGATACCATTTTATAAGGGAGCATGTGGAGGAAGGAACCATTGAACTTCACTTTGTTCCTACTGATCAGCAGCTAGCAGACATATTTACCAAACCACTCAGTGAAGCAACCTTCACTAGGCTGGTGAATGAGCTAGGAATGATATCAGGAACTGAGTAAACATACTGGTCAGATCTTTCAAATTACCATATGTATTGCTCACAAAACTTGCCATGATATACTCTGATTGTTAAAATCTGATGACATTCTCTGATGATATACTCTGTGTGTTATACTCTGATGACATTCTCTGATTGTCATTCTCTGACGATATTCTCTGATGTTTGTAAACTCTGAATCCTGATTAATGATTTCATTTTTATTTCTCTGAGAAAACAAACCTGTGAAGATATTATGAAGCATGATATGAATTAGTAATCATAAATCTCAGTTCAGTTCCTTAATCTTGATCTCAATTTCGTGCTACCACTTAACACTATATGCATGTTGATATCATTGAGACTCTATTACTTCACATATCTTAATTATAAGTGAGACTGACTAATTTGAATTTTCTCTCAGTAAAATTAGACAGTGATTATAAACTCTGATGCTATATACATACCCCTGCAAATAAGCATAGTACTCCTTTGAGATCTTAGATGTCTATATGACAGTGACTGGGAAGACCCAAACACTTACTGGTATTAAGTAATTGCCAAGATTTTATAATCTATGGTGACCAGTCACAATCTCTGATTACTGGAGAAATACTGTTGCACAATAATATTTAAAGGTCGTGATTCATTTACACTGAAAAGCGTCCTTGAAAAAAAAAAAAAAAAGGGGGGGGGTTGGTTTATTTTATATATTTCTCCATCAGAGTATATCGTTTGTCTATGTCTTGAGAGTTTAAATAAATTATTCTTGTCTACCTTATAATTACGAAATTGTGAAATTCTCTAGTCTCTGATTTAATATGTTAAATCACACACATACTGTCACAAGCACATTATTGAGCTATGGATTTTGTGACAAACTCTGATTTTCTGATGAATTTTCTAAAAATCATGTTTTTATTCTGAGGTACTTAGAAATTTATTTTCTTTGATGTAAATCTCAGAGTTTAAAATTCGAGAGATTTAATCTTGATTTTTAAATCTTGTACATTTCAGGAGTACAAAATATTCAGAGAATATGAAGGGAGTATTTCAAACGGATGTATTGTTAGTGGGTTTACATGAAAAACATTTTAATAGGAGAACGTGTAATCAGCATTTATTACTGCACATGTTTTACTGCGCTCATGATTATTACTCTCGTTTCTCTATCCCACTAACATTCAACTACCAGTCAAAATCTGACAGGTGTCCAAGTGAACAAAGAGTCCAAGCGTGTACAGCTACACAAAATCTGAAGAGTTTATCATCAGATTTTATTGTTTCTCTTTTCTTCTCTTCACTTTTACACCTAATCTCCAAACACACTCTCTAAACAAACTCTTACTCTCTTCTCTCTGAAATTCAAATCTTCTCACACACATTTTCTCAAACACTTTTCTCTACTCACAAACTCTCTTCTAATGGCAACTACTACATTCACCCATGCAGGTGTGGACTTTGTCCCCAATAACTATACAGCAATTCTTGACACTGCCGAAGCTCCAAGGGATTATCATCCCATGCAGCAATTTCTTGCCCAGAGTGCTATTGCTACAGCTCTTACCGCTCCTGCCAGACTCTCAGGAAGCCAAATCATCAGTTTTTGGAGGACGGGTAAGTACGACAATGGTGGTGAAAATGGATCACCATCAATTGTGTTTTCATTTGAAGGGGAGGAGTATTTTGTTACTCCAGCCACAGTCAGGACAGCATTCAACCTACCAGAGCGTGACACTGCCTATGTCACTAATGGCGATGCCAATCTAAGGACTATGATGACTGACTTGGGCTACTATGATTCTCTGGACAAACTGGGACAATTGAAGCGTCCTGGACTCAGGAAGGAGTGGAGTTTCTTCTTTGATTGCATAACCAGGGCTTTCCAGAAGAAATCTACCAACTGGGATGCAATACCCATGGACATGCTACAAATTGGGTATTCTCTGATCTATTCTACTAATTTCGATTATGGTAGATTAGTTATTAGAAATATTGGTGAAAGAATGAATGAAAATCGTACAGTTGTATATTTTTCTCGATTTTGCCAATTATTATTCAATGCATCTGTTGGAGAGGTAGCATTTGATGATGAGATCAGACCTTTTAAGTTGCATAAAAGGGCTTTCAAAGATCTCATCTCTAAAGATGAAAAGAGGCCAGTTCTCAGGCCATTCCAGGCTCCAGCACAAATAAGGGAAAGACTGAACATGCCTCCAGCAAATCAACAATCTCCAGTCTCTCCCCAAGCACCCAGAACTTCTGCATCCAAGTCTAAGAGGGCTGCAAAGTCTGATGCAGCCCCCTCTACTGCCAAAAGGACAAGAACCTCTGTTGCTACACATGTTCTGAAATCAAACTCTGCCGTGCCGACAAACACTGATGAGCCAGTAAACTCTGAGGCTCACTTAAACTCTGATGCTCCAAACTCTGAGATCCCAGAAAACACTGAAGCTACTACTCCTCAAAAGCAGAAGAAAAGAAGAAGACTTGTTGCAGCATATGAATATGATGATCTTGAACCTGCACATGCTGTAAACTCTGAACCTACTCCTACAACAGCATCTGTACCTGCTCAAGCCAGTCCTCAGAAGCCAGCCAGATTCAAGAGGAGGGCTCAAAAGCCTGCAAGAACAAAAGTTCCAATCACTGAAATAACAGACTTCACAGTTGAGGAAGAACAAACACCATCAACTACAGTAGCTGAAAATTCTCAAGCTCTGATGGTGCTTCCTATCAAAGCTGTTCCTCTGACATCTCCTACAACATCTTCAACTTCATCTGAAGTAGATGAAGAAATTATTTGCAAGGAGCCAACCACAGCTGAAGCTGGAGCAGATATGTCTGATCTTCATACTCCAGTATCTGATCATGGACCCTCCACTCCAATTCCTCAATCTCCAATGAAAATTCCAGAGGATGCCATTGTTCATGATACAGCTCCAGAAAACTACAGGTCTGATGTAGTTGATGAATCTGACAGAGTAGCTGTGGAAGCTCTACAGTCTCTTGCTCAGACTGGTGAAGAGCCTATCAAATCACAGTCTGAAGCTCAAGAAAAATCTGCTCAAGATAATGTGGAGAAAGTTGCTGATACTGTTCCTGCAACTGACAAAGCAAACTCTGATGCTGATACTGATGATAATGATAGTTCAGATACTGACAAGGATGAAGATGATGGAGTCCCTCTGACACAACAAAAGTGGGAGTCTACTAGCCAGTACAATGCAAGGCTACAAACTCTGAATACAGACTCTGAGCCACTTCCCAGGGATCTTCAGGTTGATCCACCCAATGAAGTATGGGATAAACTCTGGCTGAGCCATCAGCATTCTCTGGAGCCAACTAAAGTTGAAGAATTCTTATCTATGGCAGAGAATAAGATTTCAAACTCTGATGTTATGTCAAGCCTCAAAGGCACAATTCTCTATCTGAAGACATTTCATCCTGCTCATGCTCAGACATCTAGATCAATAGATAGTCTAAGAACAGAGGTGGCAAAAGTCAAGGAGACAAATGATCTGGAAAAGAAAAGGACCATGCTACCTCTGAAAGAGAATGTACAGAAGCTGGTGACTGCAAATGAATCTATGGACAAGAGGATGACTATCATTGAATCAACTCAGGAGAAGATGTCCAAACAGCTTGAAGCCATCCAATCTTCACTTTCTCTGATCACATCCATACTGATTCCTGATGAGGATGATGTCAAAAAGGGGGAGAGAGTAGCTCAAGTCAAATGCAAGTCTACTACTCAAACTCTGAAGAGGAAGAAGAAGGATGATGATGATGATGCTGATGATTTCACCAAGCACAAGAGATTTCAAGCAGGGACTGTGGAAGAGTTTCAAACTCTGACAGTCAAAAACAATCTAAGCAAAGCACAAAGTCTGCTCTAGCACATAATGTCACATCTGGATCAAAGCACAGACCAGTGGCTGGATCAGATAAACCCATGACTGATGAAGAGCTTGCTAGATTGGTTTTTGAACAAGAAAATCCAGAAGCAAATTTGGATTTGGAGTTGATTGCTGCAGAGGAAGCTGAGCTGAAAAAGGAACATGTTGAAGCTATAAACTCTGGAAAGATCCAAAAGTCTGCAAAGTCAACTACCAAGCCAAAAGAGAAAGGGATATTGATTAAGGAACCTACTGTTGCTGATCAGAGTTTACCAGTCAAAAAGGTATACTCTGAAGATGAATATACTTCCAAGGGCAAAAGCAAAGTAGATGAACGTCTGGAAAAAGGCTGGGAAAAGAAGAAGTCTACAACCTCTGACAAGGATCAAGTTGTAAAGGAAAAGAAATTAGAAGCTGCAATCTCTGACAAAGCTCATGTTGCAGAACCTCAAAAAGAAAGATTAACCTCTGACATAGCTCATGTTAATAAGGATGCAAAGAAGGACACAACCTCTGACAAGGCTCAAGCTGTGTTCAAACCAACAACTACTCCACTGGCTGGATTTGCAAAGCCTACTCTGATGACTGAGATAAGCTTTGAAAAGGGCTCAATTCAACCAATCTCTCATCGTAAGGCAGGAAGAGATAAAGGAGGGCTGGGATCCAAATATGAAAAATTTGATCAGAGTATAGGATCAAGACCAGATGACCCCTCATCTCTCTGTGCTCCCAAGACTGGAGTATTGCAAGACAAAATGGACAAACTTGATTCAGTCCAGCTGGTGAAGAATGACAGAGGAGATAATATTCTTATCTACTTCATGTCTGATGGAACAGTGTTTAGAGTACTTGAAGCAGATCTCTATGCTAAACACTGGGAGGAATTGAGATATGTATCACACATATTTCAAGTGAAAAACAAGTCATGTCAACACATCTCCAACCTGCTTAAGGATCAAATCAGAAGAAAGATGGGGATTACAGGAAATAAAAATGCTGGACCTTTTATTCCTAAATACCTCAATCATAAAGGACAGCTGGTGGAGATGAAGAAAAATTCAGCAAAAATTGAAACAATAGGTGGAATCAGAACTCTTGCATTTAATGAAGAGTCTGATAAAGCTTACAATATCAGGCTGGATAGGGACTTGAAGAAGAACAAGATCTATGATCTCAGAGCTGCAATTTATCAAACTGGAGTTTCAGATCCAGAGCTGAGAGAGATCAAGAGACAAATGATTACAGTGCTTGAAGAAGCTGAAAGAGAACTCCTCAGAGGGTATCTACAGACAGCAAATGGTGTCTATGCAGCTAAGGAGTAAAGTATCTGTAAGTTTTAAAAGTTTTCTGTTATATAGTTAAACTGTGTTGCATTTGACTTAAATGTTTTGACATCATCAATTATCTGTTAACTTGCACATAACTTTTTTATGCACAAGTTGGGGGAGATTGTTAGATATAATTGATGATTACTAATGTTCTTAAAGTTTGTTTTAGAACAGGAATCATCAGAGTTTAATATGGAAGCTGATCAGAGTTTAGTAAAGTCTGACAGAGTTTGATAAAGTCTGACAGAGTTTGATAAAGTCTGACCAGAGTTTACATAGTCAAGATTCGTCAGAGTTTACACGTGGAAAGAGCTCAGAAGCGGATATACTTCAAGGAAGGATAGAAGCGGAGGAGTGATTTGCTGACTATGGAAACTAAACAGAAAACTGGAGCAATCTTTGATTGATAGAATTTATAGCAGATTTATAGGATATCAAATCAGAGATTGATTTTGTAACTGTGTCTATATAAACACAGATTAGGGTTACTCTAGATGAGAAGAGTTATCGAGTACATTGTTAAGAACCCTAGCAGCTCTTAGTGATACAATATAAATCACTGAGAGAGTTTTTGTAACTATCAAAGCTTTGTGAATATAAGAGTTTATTGATTTCAATTTCTTATATTGTCTTACTGTGTTACAGATTGTGATCACTATATCATATTTTATAGTGAGTTTATAGGACCTAACATGGTAAAATGCATCTGTTGTATACCTGTGATAACTGATGATATGTGTAATTTTAAGCAATTAAACTCTTGATATTTATGTGGTACTTGATGTTTCATGATTTATAAATGATGTTCATACATAACTGGTATGACTTGTCTGATTATATGGTCCAATATGAACACATTTGATGCTTGTTATGTCTATCTTAGTGAGTCTGTAACTTCCTTGATGTCATGGATGCATAATCTGTGTATAATAATAGTTTAAGCCTAACATGATGTTGCTAGCTGACTATGTGTTTTGCCATGATAAATAATTATTACTTGAATTACTTGTTTATCATATATACATGTGCTAGACTGGTATATTATCTACTGATAAAATGTTACTTTGTGACTCTCAAAATTTGAACTTTTGTGTCCTATATGTTAAGTCAATGCCTATGCTGTGATGTCATATTATGCATGCCTACTTAGAGATTATGTAATACCTAAATATCTGATCAGTTCTGAGTACTTGAGTTTTGTATTGAATACTGATGAGATTGCTAGCTGTAATGTATTGTGTAATGTGATTTTGCTGGTCTGCCTTATAGATTTAGAGTGCTGAGGACTTAGAAAGTGATTTAGGAATTCCTTTTAGAATTAAGTCACTCACACACTTTGCCCACACACAAAGACATGGCTGGGGAGCCCTTGAGCATCCTGGTATCTTGATCACTGGTGTGTTTAATGGCCACTTAGATTTAGGTTTTTACATTATTAAGATAGAATATTGCTTATTATGAATGTGTGAAATTATGTTATGTGAATGCTTGCTTGGCTGTCTGATGTGAATTACTTGGTAAATGTGCTTGGAAATTGAATTATCTGAGATTACTTGTCTTGTGCTGTGTATTTGCTGCCATATGAATAGTTGTTTGTCTCCCTGATTTAGACAATATATATTTTTCTAAAATTAGACAAATTGGAAGTTTTGACTTTTTAAACTCCGTGCCAACTGTTTTTGCTTAAAACTGAGTTTTATCTTTCCAAACATGGCACTTTGAGTCCTATCACATTTAAGAAAAGACTTTTTGTGACTGCTTGCATTGAATGCCTTGACTGCTGTGTCAATATCTGTGCACGCACACACACTCTTAGTGGGGTCTGATTCCTCCAACTACTCTTTGCTGCATATTCTTTCAAACTCAAGGTTTTATACTGAAAATTCCCTCCTTTTTGCACAAAAAGCACTGCACACTGTTTTTCTATAAATAGCCACTGCCTTTGCCTTTTAAAACACACACATCAGCACTTTCATTTCTGTTTTTAAACCTTGCATGGAATTTCAAAATCTTCCAAACCCTAACCCTAAAACTCCAACCTACTTTCCTTCACTTCTTTTTGACATGGAAATGAACCAGTTTCTTCATCACCAATCTTCACCATTCTCTCCATACAAAAACACCACCACTACCAACCCCTACCACAAGAAACACAAACACCATAACCAAAACACTCACCACAACCAAAACAACCAAAACAATCAAACTCAAAACTCTTCTCACCAACTTTCTGCCATCAAAAATCCTTTTAACTTCAATCCCTCTGCAAATCAAAACCAAAACCATACCTCTGGCCAATCTTCTAGACTTTAAAATGCCTCTCATATTACCTACTCTAGGAGGAAGCATCTCCCTGGCCCTAGGATTCCACAGTTGGTTAATCTGTCCAATGTAGGAAAACTGACTACGATGGTTAAAAATATTCAACCTAGTATGATGGTTTACTTGCCTCAAAAAGGTGTTGTGCATGGTATTGTTATGTGCAGTAAATGGGATAATATGATATTTTATAGGGGTCAAAGTTATCACTCCTATATTATGGGTAAATTTTATAGTAACATGGTTAATAGGAAGGATGAAAATGGACTGTTTGTTTTTACCACTGTGATAAATGGTAGAAATGTGTTTGTTGATGTTGATATTTTGTATAAGGCTTTCAGAATTGAACCTGAATTTATTCCTCAACCTTGCATCAACTTTTTTGAAAAGTTTATATTTGATAGGAAAGAATTTGAGACCTATGTGACTTTCTTCTGTGATTCTGAGTTGCCTCCTGCTTTATGTGTTGAGAATTGTGGCATTATCTTAGAGCATTTTACTCCTGATTATCAACAGCTTGTCATAATTGTTAGAGCAAATATTCTGCTTCAACCTAGGAATGATAAGTTCTTTGATTTTGTGGATTTGAAGGTCATGTATCAGCTTGTCACTAATTCTGTGGAATTCAATGTGCTTTATGTGATTCTGATTAACATGTTCCTTGCATTTCAACAAGACTTTATGCCATATGGATTGTTACTTACCTCTGTGTTTGAACTATTTCACATATCTATGCCTAGAATGTTTGCTGAAAGAATTGAGTACATAGGTGTAGAGGAATTAGTTGTCCCTAAAGTGCCTCTTAAGGATATTAAGCCCTATAGGTTTACTCTCATTGATAAGACTATGGAAGAAGTCTCACATGATTTTGTTAGGGCGAATGAGCTCCTTAGGAATGTTATCACAAAAATTAAAGACAAATTTGAGGATAACAATAAGGAAATTAGAGGACTTAAGGATAAACTAATTGAGGTATGTGAAAAATTGGCTAAGGTTGAGAATGAGTTAGAATCTGCTAAGAAGGCTTCAGATACTAGGCTTCAAATTGCTAATTTGAATGAAATGATTGTTGATAATGAACTAGTTGCTATTGGTGTTGGTGCACAAGATGATCTGCCTGAGCTTGCTGTGTTTAACACAGAACTGGGATTTGTTGTTGCTGTTAAGGAGGCTATGTCCTGATCTGTTGATTTCTGCTGGATTGTTGGTTTTTGATGCTTGTTGCAGGTGATTATATCTAAGTTATAATAAGTTTTTATTGTTGTAGTTTGTTGTATTTCAATGACTCTATGAGTCATTTCCAGAACCAGTTGTTAAGCTTGTGTTAAGCTTTTTAGTGCAGGTTTCATGTTCTAGATAATCAGTGTTAGGGATTGATTAGAAAGAACTAATTTTATTTTAATACAATTTGCACTCGGAATTAGTACTGGTGTCTCCTCTATTATTATTTTCGAGCTTTTACTGTATATTGAGCCGAATTACTATTGGTAGAGCACATTAATCCCAATTGCTTTTGCACGAATAAATGCAAAATATTTATGATTGAAAGCAAAATTTCTCAATCATAAATTACTTCTTCGAATGACAATATCAAATTCGATTTTTTTACTCGACTTAATATATATATATATATATATATATATATATATATATATATATATATATATATATATATATATATATATATATAAGAAAGTTCTATGGAGACTGGATTATTTGGAGACTGTAGAGACCTAATCCTGGCCATCCAATCATTAAACATCCAACGGCTGCATATATTTTGTCCTGCACGTTTGTTTTCTCTCCCTATCCTGTCCTGCACTTCTAAATCGATGAACAACAAGCAGTACTTCTAAATCTTGCATAACATAAAATAATAATCCCATAATATTGGTGTTCAATCACCGAAATCCTAACAAATAAAAATAATAATTGCATACAAAACAAAGATGTAGTTGGACATTGCTATGATTGGCACTGAACTCATTGTCATTGTCCTGCAACGAATTGAATTTGTTACAAGACAAAATAACACTTAGATATATCACAAATATGCAGGACAAATTATTAATATTACATTACTAGAAATGCAGGACAAGAATAGTGTAAATTACAAACATAGTTTTGAATTAAAACTAAAAACAAGAAATGCAGGACAAGAATATTAATAATACATTACTAGAAATGCAGGACAAGAATAGTGTAAATTATTAATATTACAAAACTGGAAATGCAGGATAAGAAATGCAGGACAAATAATATTTAATCATGTCCATTAATTGCCATATTATTTAACGGTAGATCTTGTAGTCTCTAATGACTCCAAATTTTTTGGTCTCCATTGAGCCCAACTCTATATATATATATATATATATATATATATATATATATATATATATATATATATATATATATATATATATATATATATATATATATATATATATATATGAATTCGAGTTACAAATTTAAAAATCGATTACTTGGACTTCAAAAGAAATCCAAAAGTCCTTATTATTCGAATATGAAGAATGCAATATCCTTCGTTAAAATAACTTATTGGATTCAATATTTACTTCAAAAAAATCTGAAGAACTTGAATTCAGTTCGACTCATTCGAACTTAAGTGAATTAAAGCAACTGAAAGCTTGAAAGAGTGAATCACTAAGAATTAAGGACAAATATTTCTATCCTAAAACTGAATCACTTATGAAAGATTCTAATACTAAGACAAGTTTTTTTTTGGAAACCAAATCTTTCTAATACAATATTGTTTTACTCTTTGAAAGAGTTAACTAATTTTGTCAAGATAAAAGGAAAAGATTTTTTTTATCTCCTTCTTCAAACATTTCTTTTTGGGCTTTTTCAACCAAAAGGGGAAGAGAATTTCTATATAGAAATATCAATTTTAAAATTTTAAAATCCTTCCCACGACCAAAAAGATGGATACTTTCCTAAATTTTTTAATTCTAATCAAATCTCTGTTTTGCAGAAACCTTAAGGGATTATTTAGGCTTCTATTCTAGGATATACGTGTGAGAAAAACTATTTTCAAATACATGCATACACGTAGAGGAAGCACACACTCGAAAATTTAAATTTTATGTTTGGTTGATAAATACCAAAAAGGGAAAGATTAAAAGAATATCTTCGATATATATTTAATTATATATTTGTTTTGGTATTTATCAAGAATATTAAATTTAAATTCACTTAGTAATCCTCCCAAATAGGACATTGATTTATTTGATTAATTAAAAGTGAAAGGTTATCTTGGCAAGTTATTTCAAAATCGTTGAATATTTTCTTGGTACTAAAATATATCTGTCTTAAGAAAATATTCATTATGCAATAGTCATGCTGTGGAGTTTTGTACTTCTACGATTGCCTCTCTTTTCCTATTGCAACATTAAATACATGAGACTGGATGAGGTATCATCTACATATGATATTCTTCAAATCACTCATGTGACATTATTTTATTAATAGTTTATTCCATTTTATTTCTTCGGAATAAATTATGTTAAATCTCTCAAAAATAATAAATCCTTCACACTTCTATATTGGTATTTTTCTATGAAAGGATTGATCATCTCCTTATTAATATTTGCCTTGAAAATATTAATATCGTCTTTGATTTCATTTCTGGAATATTTTTCTTGGTCTCTCAAATTCAGTATTTTTCAGAGAAAAATATTTTCAATATTTAGAAAGCATTCCAAAATTGTCAAATTCATGACTTATCATGAACATCGTTTTTCTGAGTATTTTGGAGCCAAAAGGATCGTCAAAGAGTCTACTTGTTCTGACTAAAGACGAATTATTTCGGTTTTACGAATATCGTTCATTGAAGAGAATATCTGGGTTTAATACTCTAAAATAGTGATGTGCTCAAAATATGATTTTGAAATTAATCGCAAGTGCACGATCCCATTTTAGTAATATAAGATTCGTTCCAAGGACTAAATTTATTTTCGCGAAAATTTAATTTTTAATTTAATCAAATTAGACCAAAAGATTTTGAGTTGAATTTGGATTAATCTAGTTTGATGATTAAAATAAAAACATAATACTGATTATTATTAAACTAAAATAACAAACAGCTAATAAGTTAACAACTATTGTTAATTAATTAACTAATAAAAAAAAACAAAAAAAAAAACTAAATGTAAAAATAAACAAACAGAAAGTGGCAGAAGGTGATATCAAACAGTGCACAGGAATACGAACGGTCGCCGCGCGCCTTGACCGGCCTCAACAAAAACTAAACAAAGAAAAGCTACTCACCGGAATCTATGGAGGTGCCCGGAATAGCTTAAATCTCACCGGAAAATTTATTTGACCGGAAAATCTAGCCATTCCAAATATTTATAATCAAACCCAGCTAACCTCTAAACAAGATTTGACACTAATTTCTACACTAAATAGCCCCTAAACTACCCATTTCTTACCAAAACAAGACCCAAATCAAGCCAAAACAACTCCAAAATCTACCAAATTTTAAATCTAGCCTATATAAAATATAACTAACCAAAACCCACTAACCTCAAGTCAAAATCATAAACTAAATTTTACACCAAAAAGCCCCCCAAAAATACCAAAACAAACAACAAGGACAACACCAAATCATACCAAACTAACTCCAAATCACACAAAACTTCAAAATTAGCTTATCTACCATGTTTTTAACAAAACCCCATCAAACTACAAACCAAATCAAAAATACAAATACAAAACCATTGAACCCACTAATAATATTGAGAATTAAAAGGGCTCAATCTAAATACTAAAAATGTAAACTCAAAAACACAAAATAAAGGCTCTTCAACCCACAAGTGGTTGGCATACATGCCACTTTATCCACTTGTTGGAAAGAAAATAGATCATAACTATAAATTTCTACAAGGTAAGAATGCAAGAGATAAAAAAACCAAACTTGAACTTATATAAATGGAAAGTGTTTACAATATTTGAGATATTACAATTTGAAAGAGCAAGCTATTCTAGATGTAAAAAATGATAAAGGAGGTTACTAACAACTAGGTAAAAACTAGGATAAAGAATAAGATGGTGGCTAATGAGAGAAAAAAATGTTTACTAGTAGATATGCCCGCGGTGCAGGGCGTGGTATTAAAAAAAAAAAAAACATGTTTAAGTAAATAATTTTGACTTGTTTGTTGTTAAAATCTATTCTCATATCTTTTGCAGTTACCTAACTGGATTTGTCTGTATAAGAAAACTCAGTCGTGAGACTGATTTACAACTAATGCTACTGTAATTTAGTTTAAATAATACATTTGCGTTTAATTTTATTGTTTTTCAATTTGCATGAGAAAACTATCCGGATAATGATTACTTATGCGAAAATTATTGAAACACTAATTTGATGTGCATATCAGAATAAAAGCCTACATTCTAAAGTGCAAAGATTTGATAGTTTAATACAGACAACAAAGTACGTAAGGGAAAGCATTATTTCTAAAAACATCAGGCTCTCGAAGGAGCAAATCACAACACGGATAAACAGAGAGAGCAACTTCAGGTTGAACCAAACTCAAAGTAGTAGAGGAAATTCCACTTCATTGCTTGCTTGTATTTCACAAACTCATTAATTGTTATGCCATGCAGCCAACCTGTAGTATCGAATTGTTTCATATTGATTTTAGATATGAAGAAAGGAATTTATCTTTCAATTATATTTGTTACGTTACTAACCTTAATGCGTCCCTTAGATCCTCAACTGCCCCATGATTTGGATTTATGAAAAACCTTGTTGGTGGCAAGTTTGACAACTTTGGCGCGTCTAAATCATAAAATGTAGTAATTTAGTTTTGTGAAAACATTAGAAGACATGAATTTAACTAAATGAAAACTACCTCTGAAGAATTGTGCTTGACAACTTGAGATGATAACGATAATTGGATGTTGGACAGCATCATGAATTGCTTGATCAAATTCTTCTGCCATTTCGTCGTAGAAAAGCACTTCTGCTGATGTGCTGTTCAAAGTTTGATAGAATATTTTAGTCTTCGAATATGAACTATCTTTTTATTTAACATTAGAGCTTAACAATCTAAATACTAACTGCATATCATTGATGGTAAAGCGAAAACAGGATTTTTGCTGGTTATATCTGTTTCTGAAGGTACTGATTGGGTCATGGTGCTCCAATATTCCAACAACATCTACATAAGAAATCATATATTCAGAAATAGTTGAAATCACTATATGGCATTGGTGTACATAACAAAAAAGACTCACCGATCAGAAATTTGTTTTCGCTTGCAGCTTCCATTAAAGTTGACAAATCAGTGAATTGAAAGACATGAGGCGGGATATAATCCACATCTCCGGTCAACAAAACCTCAGTCATATGATTCAACTGGATATAGATATCACTTGCGAAGCATCTTCCAAATTGCATGTCCGAATATCTCCTAACAACAAAATTATTCACATCATAGGTTTCTCCTTCAATAATATGATCCTCGAACTGGTGCCTGATTTGTCGAGGAATATATGCCTGAATCCGTCCTCCCTGTAGGTGAAACACTACCATTAATATTATCATAAGCTTCAACTGTATATTATTTGGAGTTTGAACAAAGTTAACATACCAACCCATCGACGAAAATCAAGTTAATTCCAACTATTTCTGCATCGCGATTGATCTGCTGCCACATTCTTGTTACTTGAACCTTAAGCCTCCAATTATTTCTTGTTTGAGGGCTTAGGTTGGATATCATTTGGTATGGAATGTCATCCATGATTGTGTGAATTTTTTCTGCTATGCTCACTGGAATTTAAAGTCACGGTTCATTCCATTTCTCCTACTGAATTAGTGCTCATGACTGTGTATTTCTTGGATGGTAGCTATTATTAGAAGGAATCTTCCTACTTTAAACTGTAGTCCTGTGCACGGTGTTGTATCATTGAACTTTCTAAATAGAAGGAGTTTATGTGTTCGTCCAGAATGTGTGGTTTACTTGCTTCTATGTCGACATCGGTTGCATAATTGGAGATATATGGGGCCTGGTAGGCTGAGTGCACTGCAAAGTGCATGCTTTCTCTTTTGCTTTTTCTCTCCCATCTGCAAAGTTATATTATTTTTTGACTTATATATTGGGCAGTTTCCAATAGCAGAATGTTTACAATATAATTCCCAATACATTGTTAATATGATAAAATCTGAATACTAAAATTTCAGAATAATCAAAAGCATTATACAGCATGGTTAATTGTCTGCTGAGGCTGACAATTAATAGAAAGTAGTCCAAGTAGTATCATTACAACAAAATAATAGTCATTCAAATTCATATTACATGTTCATTCTTCCAAAAGCATTAGCTGGTGTTCTTAGAAATGGCTTATCCGGCATAACTGTAGGTTGTGTTGCTAACACCCTGGGAATCAAAGTTCAGCTGAGAGAGACCTTGTAAATGAGTGCTTGAAGATGAAGGCTGAAAGAAATAATAAAGTTTGGTCAGGAATTATTAAATTCGAATGAATTATTGATCCTAGAGTATGATTAAACTTTGTTTGACCTGTGCATGGTCAGCTTGCTTGGTTTCTGATTCGTGAACAGCCAGATCATGGAATCCTTTGCAGATATTAGTTGCTAAATACAATTTGACATCCTTCAGAACATTGACATCGCTGATCAAAATCTTGACAGTGTAGTTTTGATTGAGCAGATCCTTTAGAATTTGCGGAAATGTTGTAGTGGGCTGATCCTAATGTAGCAGAAAGAAAATGATTAGTAAAACCATAACAAATATTTATAAAACAAATTCAAGTTGCTTAATCTTAACTACGATGTCGAAAACCCTCTTGCGAATGATAGTCCTGACTTGACGATCTTTTAGAAGGATCTGTAATTCACCACTATTATCACATGCCATCACTGCTAATTGAAACCTGGAGTAACGAATTCTGCAATTAGTGAATTTCTGAAAGTTTTAAATTGTTTCCAAATACATGTCCTCACTTACTTCTTATCTGCATGAGGTATTATTCTGTTACATAGAGAACATAAGAACTGGTCATTGTTGATGTGCACTTCATTCCAACAGGTGGTGCAAACATTTCTGTACCATGGTACACTCTCGTCAACAGCCACAAACTTTACGTGTGTAATCACCTCTGTCTGCAAAAGAAGAACGAATGTAACCTGATACATTTGTAAACTGAGTAAAAATGTAATTATATGTTATTAAACACTGACCTCTATGTACTCTTTCCCAAGAGTATGAATTGAGTCAATGGAATGCAACTCGGGTATCTTCCTTTTTGGTTTCCCTATAGTTCTTAAAACAGTACCTGGTTTTTTCAAGCTATAAACAAAAAGTTATAACCCATATTTAAATGCTCAATACTGTGATTGTAGATAAAATGTTATGTACATTTTTCTGAGTTCTCTAACACTTGGATCACTTGAGTTTAGATAGAATTTTGACGCAGCTGTATTAGATAATTGCACTGCACCTGTAAAAAAAAATTAATAATCCTCAAATCAACTAAGAATGTGTAAAATATGAGTGTAGTACGCTTACCATTCCATAAGCCTACTTTGCAACTTGTTATGATGATTATCACTGGAGTTTCCGTTTCTTTTGCCATTTCGTCATTAAGAATTTCAGCCATGCGATCCCAAAACGTGACTTTCACATTTGAACTTGATGCAGTTAAAAAAGTAAAAATTATAAATTACGTGCATATATTTTAGGAGGAATAAAATAAGTCTAAACTTGTAAGTAAATCAGTTTATTCACCTCCCATCCGTAATAGAGAAATTCATCTGAACTTGGTCTATTCCAAATCTATTTTTCAAAGGGTGTAGCTTGTCATAGTCTTGTATTATCCCCACAATATCTGTTAAAATATATAAACAGGTTTAATCTTTCGAAGACTATTTGTATAATGTTTTCAAGTGGATTACCTGTCAAGTGCAAATTTTTATCCGCAATATTCTTCAAATCTGCATGATCATAGAAATCAAATACCTCCTCCTTTGCAATACTATTATCATCTTCTATGTCCTTCATTTTTGTCTCACCATCAAATATGAGTTGCTTGGTATTGTGTAGACATCTGAACTTGTCGTCCGCTTTGTAAGCTTGTACTTCAAAGTCTGATACTATGAACAAATTTGGTACTATTATCTTCTCTTCAAATTTGTCCACGTTTTGTCCTGGAATGAAGGCATGGATCTTGTTGTTCTGCATTGAGAAAGAAAATCTCAGACAATTTATTCAATAATCAGCCATAATCCTCTGTTTAAATTTACTATGCACAGAAGAAAGAGTTATTACCATAGCATCCATGACTACCAAGTTGATTCCCCTGAATGGCACTCCTGCCTTAGTTGCTCATCTCCAGCATCTCATAATTCTGATCTTAATTTTTCCGTGTTGTCTTCCTGTTTTTAGTTTTGACAGGTAATGGTATTTGGTGGTTGACATTGTAACAGCAGTTTAGTGATAGTAGTACGTAAGCTGCCTTAGTTTTGTTTTCCTAATGAGTTAGATATACCCTGTCATTTATAATGTATTGAACAACTACAATAAATAACTGTAATTAAAACACCACCAACATAATTGGTTGTACATTAATAAGAGGTACATAATTAAGTTGAAGGGATTGTTAAATATTACAGACAGTCAAATCCATCGCAGCATAGTCATACCAAAATACAGTTCAAATAGTTTTACATTCACTTGCAAGTTGAGAAATTGAGACGTTCAAAAGAGCAAAATGTAATAAACTTGTCAGACTATTTGAAAACGATAATATATGATCCCGGATACGAGCACAAATATACCCGCTCAGATTCGATCTCATATAATTTTTCATAATATGATCCTACCCGAATAACCGAATATGATCCACGGTTCATATTCGATTCAAACTCATATACCTATTATATTTTAACACCATCATATTTGCAAGTAAATAGTCATCATTTTATAAAATTGTACTATCTTATTTAAGTTTATATCTTCATAAAATATGATTTATTTAATGTGATAATGCTTATTATCTTCATATATATTTAATAAATGACATATACCAACACATAACTATAAGTTTTAATTCAAAATTATTATACTTTATAATATTATGTTTACTTAGACTAAATGATAATTATTTGAACAACTGAAATAATAATGATATTTGATGTTAGTGGATCATATCCGGCTCATATTAGATGGATCATAAACTACCCGGTTAAAAAATAGAAAATACGATACTGGATCATATCTGGTTCGGATCCGAATCTCAAATACCCGGGATCGGTTTATACCCGAATAAAACGATCCCGGACCCAAATCTGGACAACCTAAAAATAATATGATCCGGTACTTGAGCAGAGAGGTACCCGGGATCACCCGGATCATTTTACAGCCCTAGAGAGGGGGAAGGGCCGAACACAAAACCACGTAATATCTGTGACAAAAGTAGAAAGCGACTTGTGTCCTTGCTATATTTGCTCGAAACGGGAGGGGGGGAATAAAAATAGCATGCTTCTGTATCTCTCAATCTTCCTAAATAATGCAGGGAACGATATTTCCATACATGAAGCAAAACGCGAAATGCAGCGGTTGCTCAAACAGATTTAGAAGAAAGAAGAAAATGAAGCTGAAGAAGAAAAAGAAGGTAGGATTCGGAAATAATATATCCGGAGTAAATGAAACGCAGAGCGAAATCGAGATGGTCTCCACGGTCTCCGGGGAGGAACGTGCTTCAATTTATAGCATGTCCAATGGGATTCTTCCTGCTCTTGGTGCCGAATCTACCGGCAAATTAAAGCTTAATAATCTCATCATTTCACCCTTTAATCCCCTCTACAGGTAGCTAGGTGATTCCTTAATTTTATCTAGCTAGCACGCTCTTACTAATTTGTTGTTTATGAATTTTACTATTGCATGAAAAATTGGCTTGTGCAGAAGCTGGGACAGATTTCTTATACTGCTGGTATTTTACACAGCATGGGTGTCCCCGTTTGAATTTGGAGGCTTTCTAGCATCCCCAAACTATATTCTGTCTATAACAGATAATGTTGTGAATGCATTCTTCTTCTTTGATGTCATCTTAACCTTCTTTGTGGCTTACATTGATAAAGCTAATTATGTTCTGGTAGACGACTCAAGGATGATTGCATGGAGGTATTTAAGAACCTGGTTTATCTTTGATCTTATTTCAACCATCCCTTCCGAGTTTGCTCGAAGTGCTTTGCCTGATCCCTTTGCACAGTATGGCTACTTTAATATCCTTCGTTTGTGGCGTTTGCGACGAGTCAGTGCCATGTTCTCCAGGTATAACATATATATACAAGATTTTACATGATTGAATTGATAGAGAATACTACTTCTTTGACATGCTTCTGTTCTAATTAGGATCATAATTACGTTCCTCTGCTATTTCATTGTTGCAGATTGGAGAAAGATAGAAGCTTGAGTTACTTCTGGATTAGATGTTTAAAGATGATATGCGTAACCCTTTTTGCTATTCATTCTGCTGCTTGCATCATGTATCTTATTGCCATTCATCATAAACCTAAATCAAACACATGGCTGGGGCTTCTCTATGGTGATAAGATAAATGACAAGAGCACGATGCAGTACTATGTGACAGCAATGTACTGGTCTATTACTACCCTTTCCACCACAGGCTACGGTGATCTGCATGCTACCAATGCATGGGAGATGGCGTTTACCACCGTCTACATGGTATTCAACCTCGGATTGTCATCGTATATTATTGGAAACATGACCAACTTGGTAGTTCATGGCACCAGCCGAACCAGGAAATTTGTGAGTCATTCTTTCCCTTCTATTTTTATTGTTAACAAAATTAATATTCGAATCACCACATAGATAATTTTTTATTCTGGGATTGATTCTGTTATTCTTTATGGTATTTCTATATGCAATTGGTCTTCCAGCCCAAATAGTCTTTGATTCCATTTGTCCCTTGTGAATTTTCATGGAACCATATACAGAGAGATACCATTCACGCTGCGTCGAGCTTTGCACAGAGGAACAAAATCCCTCTTCGCCTGCAAGATCAAATGATTGCGCACCTGTGTCTGAAGCATAGAACCGACTCAGAAGGACTCCAGCAGCAAGAAATTCTTGAAGTGCTTCCCAAGGCCATTCGATCCAGTATTTCACACTTCCTGTTCTATAAACTTGTTGATAAAGTCTACATTTTCAATGGAGTATCAAACGATTTGCTCTTCCAACTGGTAAAGTAAACTAACTTCCTCTTCTTTGCTAGCTGTATTGAACCTTGTGTTTCAATTAGTAGAATTTATTTGAGTAATTGCTTGTAGCTACGTTTTGTTCTTCATCAGAACTGCATGCTTTAGTTTTGTCATGATTGTCTGAATATTTATATAGGTAGCAGAAATGAAAGCTGAGTATTTTCCACCCAGGGAAGATGTGATTCTGCAAAATGAAGCACCAACAGACATGTACATCCTGGTGACCGGATCAGTGGTGAGTTTTTCCCGTTACAAGTTTTTCTGTTATTGTTACTTAAAGTTTGGAGAGTCGGTCTGTCTAACAGTAAATTCTTGGTTACAGGATCTTATCACACAAAGAAATGGTGTAGAAACGGTAATAGCCTTCCTTTGGGTTTATCATAGATTCCTTTGGTGTGTGCGTGTATGTTTAATATTTTGATAATTGATCTCTTTCTATTTCTACCTTTGTGAATTGTTCAGTTTGAATAAAATCCTAGCTAGCTAGCTAGTCCTACATTTTCAATATCCATATGGTATGGTATATGTAAATGATCTACTTTTCAGATAATAAAAATTTAAATCTATTGTGTCCGTTTGGCTAACCTTATTTTCCAGAAATAAGGGTTTATTTCTGGAAAAAAGTACATCAAACTCTACTTTTTTCTGAAATAAGCCCTTATTTTTTTCCCACATAATGAATATTAAATGCCTCCTTAACATTTATATCCAACAAAATTACAAAAATAAGTACTTTTAGAAAGAAAAAAAAAGCAAGGGCTTGTTTTTTCCCCCCAAACAGGCTCAATTTATGTGCACTTTGTTGTTGCAGATTGTTAGAGAACTCAAGTCTGGTGATGTCTTTGGCGAGACAGGCGTTCTTAGTTATCGGCCACAACTGTTTACTGCTCGTACAACACGTTTGAGTCAGCTATTAAGATTGAGCCGTACTGTGTTTTTAAATCTTATCCAGGCTAACGTTGGAGACGGGACAATAATAATGAACAACTGTCTTCAGGTATGTAATTTGAAGCAGACACTCACCTCAAGTAAATTATCTAATATGAAACTATAATGACTGTTCTTTCTAATGGATATGTTCTTTAACTGTGAATCAATAGATGATAATATGTCCTTAGTCATTACTTTCTATGGAATGAAGTGCTTGACTAACTTAAGCACAACTTAATCTGATTAGTTATTTTTTTACTTACCATCTTCTACATATGAGACTAGTAAGCTGTAAAGTTGTTCTCCTTGATCTTGCATGTACTAAATGAAGCATTTAAGCGAGCGAAACGATCCAGTGATGAACTCTATTTTAGTAGAAGTACAGCAGATGCTGACTGAAGGAAAATCTGACTTGCCTCTTAGTTTGTTTTTTGGTGCAATGAGAGAAGACGATGTGCTGCTGCGTAAGCTACCAAAGCAGGGGAAGGACCCGAATGAAGTGGACAGCACAGGGCGGACACCTCTAGTGTGTAATTTTCTATATCTTATAATGCACTCACACGAATTACACGTATAAGGTAGATGTCTGTCGGTTTCAGAGGCTTAAGGGGATTTCTGTTTTGTATATGCCGCAGCATATTGCAGCATCCAAAGGATCCATGGAATGCGTGGTAGTACTCCTGGATTATGGAGCAAATCCTAACAGCAAAGGTATGTTCTTACAATAATAATTGTTAGTTTCACATTGATATGTACTAGGATATTATATTCAAGTTAACCTTGCTGCAAATGTCATGTGCCTAATATATTAATTATGCAGATTCTGAAGGAACTGTTCCGCTTTGGGAATCAATATTGGGGGGGCATGAAGCTGTGACAAAAGTACTTGTTCATAATGGGGCGACCATATCTTCTGGCGATGTTGGGCAGTTTGCAAGCTTCGCTGTTAAACAAAATAATTTGGACTTGATCAGGCAAATAATCCAGTACGGTGGAGACGTTACATTGTTGAGCAGCACAGGGACTACAGCGCTTCACACAGCCATTTCTGACGAAAACACTGAAGCTGTCAAGTTCCTGCTGGAGCAAGGAGCAGATATCGACAAGGCAGATCAGCATGGATGGACTGCAAGGGCCCTGGCTGAATACCAGGGGCATGAAGAGATTAAAGGTCTT
Organism: Daucus carota subsp. sativus; assembly: GCF_001625215.2. Lineage (NCBI taxonomy): Eukaryota > Viridiplantae > Streptophyta > Magnoliopsida > Apiales > Apiaceae > Daucus > Daucus carota. Next base: position 25,131,570 of record NC_030385.2, on the reverse strand, counting down.
TTTCAAACTGAAGGTCAGGGCTGGAACAAATCTGTTAATGCATATTCTGGAAAGGAGGATGTGCCTAATGTAGCCATGTATCAAGGCTTGCCTACACTTCCTCCTATCGAGGATGGCGCCTCACCAGTAACAGGTGACCGTTGGAGGCGAAGGAACAACAAATTTGATAACTCCCTGTTTGGAATCATCTCAGCTGCACAGAATGTCGGCAAAGGTTAGGAGTGACTTAACGTTTCTTATTAATATTATAAAATATAAATCATTGTTTCATGACAGTGCCGCTCTTCAATAAATCAAAAAGAAATGCCTCTGTTAAAAGGTTGGCCTATATTTTGGGACGGAGGGAGTACATTTTGACTTTAATTGACTATTATTTGTTATAATTGTATGGTAAAAACAACTGGATCTCTTGGCAGATCATATTTAGGTATTGCTTCCATCAAAAAAAGTTGGAGCGGGAAAATTTAAAAAGATAGTGTAGAACACTCTGAATTTCTATAAGAATAAATAATAGTATACATATATTTTACTTTCACCATGCAGTTGGGAAACAGCAAATGCTATCTTCAGTAGAATTTGAAAGGCTGCAAGCTTTGAGCAATGAAAATGCGAGGGTCACAATTCACTGCCCTGAAAAATACCAAACTACTGCAGTGCTAGTATTTCTTCCGGAGTCACTTGAAGAACTACTTGAAATTGGTTCCCAGAAATTTGGCTTCTCTCCTACGAAAATTCTAACGAAAGACGGAGCTCTCATCGATAACATTAAGCTAATTAGAGATGGGGATCATCTAATGCTTTCTGGTGATTAGTCTGAAAAACGTATAATTCTTCTTCTTTTCTTTTTCTTCCTCTTTTTCCCTTCTTGCACCTTTTTGTTCCTTTTTCTCTTGAATTCTCGATTTCTCTAAAAATTCCTGAAAACAAAACAATTAACTAATAAAATACGAAAACAAGCAATAAATAGGTAGTTGAAATGTGCAAAATAATGGACCTATCAAATAGTTCCGTAATCTCTAAACTATTTTATCTTTGAGGGAATATATTTTAAGTATTTGTTCAAGTCTTTACATGGGGCAAATCTCGTCTTCGGTTTGTCAAAATAATTTTCGTATTGTATCTGGAGCCCGAAAACCGATAAATTGTTTTAATTCCAAATAAAATACTTCCTGTTAGGTCCCGATACGATTGTAGAAGGGGGGGTTGAATACAATCGTCACAAAATTCGCGCGGAATAAATCTGATTTAAATAAAACAGGATAATCAGATTTTAATTAATTAAATAAACAAGGTTCAAGTAAAAAGTTATTTAAACTTGAAAGTCGTTATTAAATTAATTAAGGTTCAGTTTTAATGTCCACTAAATATTTTAGAATAAATTTGACAGGAAGTATTCTAATTTAGGGATTAAAACAACCGAATGATCAAAGCACAGGAAACTGTGGATTTAACGAATAGCAAGTTACAAACAACTTGAAAGTTTACAAGGCAATGAACATTTACAAATGAAGGAGGTGAGGCCATATTTATAGGCAACACCTTGAACTTGTATGACAAAGGTAGGCATGACAACTCTAGGAAGCTTTATGACAATCGATACTTGGTGGCTAAGGTAGAGTGGCATGACAAACGGTATGACAAACCAAAGGATTGTCATACCTTGTGACTTCGGTATGACAATGAACAATTGTCATGCCTAAGTCATTCGGTATGACAAACCAAAGGTTTGTCACGCCTCCTGACTATGGCAGGAGACATAGTGCGGTATGACAATCAATTAGATTGTCATACCGTGCTCAAAAACCATATAAATTGTATTTTCTTATATATAATTAATTCAATAATTATCCACTTAATTATATTAGTTATATAAATTCATAAATTAAATTAATTCGAGTGTGAATTAATTTAATAAATAAATTACATAACTTATATAATTATTTTGAGATGTGAATTAATTAAAAGAATAATTATATTGAGCACTTCTTCAGCAGCAGGTCTGAGCGGCGGTCTCCTTGTCCTTCCTTTTAGCCTTCTTTCTTTTGCTTTCTTTTTGTAAATTAATTCTAAATCAATTAACTTATTAATAAACTTAATTATCAAATTAATTCTAATTGAATTAATTTAACAACTAAATAAATTAATAGAGATTAATTATTTAATAAAGAATTAATTAAAAACTCTATATTCCAGAAAGCAAATGTCTTGAGCCTTCATCTTGATCATCTTTCGCTTGAACGACCACCTTCCTTTGATGTTAAATATTCAATATAAATAGATGACACACGAATGTACTGTCTGGTTCATCTGTGCCTAACTAAATTGAATATTCTCCATCAACCAAACATTTGAGCCGTGGTCGGGTCTTTGAATCTTTGTCTTCTAGTTCAACTTCATTTCAGTACACATATGGAATCTCTGATGAAATAAATACTTGAATCTTCGTACCTTCTGAAATCCTTGAACTGCTACACAATTTATTTAACACTGAGGCTTGATCATATGAAATGAACTTCTTCCAGTGGCTTGTAGCGGATATCTTGGAATTCTTCTGATATTCTGATTCTTGTATCCACTTTACTTTCTAGATCTGATTCCAGCTAAACTATCTACTATCTACTGACATAACTTATCAAAGACTAATCCAGGTTGAGTTACAAGTTGAGTTACAAGTAGAAAGGTTATCAGATACAAGTTGAGTTATCACTGGTTGTACAAATAGGCTTAGACATGTACCTTGCAATAAGGCCTTTCAATCTCCCCTTATTTGTTTGTTAAACACTAACACACAAATTCAGATGAGGATAACTCAACTAACAACAACTAACAACTTTCTATGACTCATAAACATTAATACCAACTCAACCTATTAGGAAACAATCCCAATTGATAAGAGAAACATAAAACATTAAAATGTACGTAGTAGATGGTTTCTGGTAATACATATAACATTGTACCAGTCTCCATTTTTCTTCAGACAGCTACTTCTTCTGAAATGCCTTTCAATCACTTAAGACCTTTCAATCTCTCCAAGGCCTTGCAATCACCTTCCAAGATCTAACATGTAATTCTCCCTTAATCTTCTCCCTCATAGGTTCCTCCTTAGATGATAGATTAGAACATGAATATTCTCCACCTAAGTGAGGCATAAAACATTCTCCCCTTAAAATCATGGATCATAGAATATTCTCCCCCTCAGAGTTCTGTCAATATTTCTCCCCCTTAGTTGAGGAATCCTCAATTGTTATCAATAGTGATACCAACTGATTAGATAAGACATTGAATGACAGAATCCATTATGAAGAAGACAGGGCTTCGTAGAAGGTGCATTCAGTAGAAAAGTAACCATAGTAAGCATCCACTTAGATAAAACATATTAGATACCAATTTTGAATAATACGGTTTAAATGTGGTAAACAGTGGGTGTCTCACTAAAACATTCTGCAGGTGTATCACTCGACACTCAAATATCTCTCAGTTTATGGGTAAGGGTGTCACTCACAAGTTCTGTAAGTGTTTCACTCCACACAAATCCTGAGCTTCCATAGATGGTGTGATGTACCTGCAATTAAGATCACCTTAGCCTCCTCATGGAAGGTCATTGGTGGTGCAATGGGAGTTCGTAATTCCCAGTCCTCGTAGACTCGTCGGATAAATCCAAGTCATAGTCCACAAGTTGCCTACTACTTTCAGAGAGTAGTAAATCCTTAAAGGATCCAGAGTTTGATTCTGGGAGGGTAGACAATAGGCCTTTTAATGGCATGAAACCTATGTTTCCCTCAGATACCTGTTAAGGCACTTGATCCTTAAAAGAATCCTCTACCATAGTAGATTGCCTTTCACCTACAAGGGTGAAAGATCCCGTTGGGGATCCGGAAATGTTCCTTCCGGGAGGGTAGACAAGGACGTTTTAGATGGCAACGTGTCCAAGTTTCCCTCGGATGCCTATGAAGGCACTTGGTTCAATAAAGAACCAGCAATTCCAGTGTCTATCCCTGATATGGACGACAAAGTTATTGCAACCGTCAATTACTTGAATATTTACCAACCACAAAAATATTCACAATATTAGTATTCACGACATAGATACCAATAAGAAATACTTTACAAGCATGCAACAAAATTAAAATAGAAATAAACATAAAAATAAAAATAAAACTATTTACAAGAGCTCATGTCATGTTTAACATTCCAAGTCCACAAACCAATCTTGAGAAAGTGGATTCATCAAGTGGTTTAGTGAAGATGTCAGCTATCTGATCAGCCGATGATACAAAGTGTAACATCATAGTTCCATTCATGACATGTTCGCTAATAAAATGATACCTTATGCCAACGTGCTTGGTTCTAGAATGTTGTACAGGATTGTTGGAAATGGCTATTGCACTTGTATTATCACAAAATATAGGAATTTTGTTTAAAACAAGTCCATAGTCATTAAGCTGATTCCTAATCCACAAGATTTGAGCACAACAACTACCTCCCGCAATATATTCTGCTTCAACTGTCGAGGTAGATACTGAGTGTTGTTTCTTGCTGTACCAGGAAACCAACCGTCGTCCTAGAAACTGACAGCTTCCAGAAGTGCTTTTCCTATCAATCCTGCATCCTGCATAATCAGAATCTGTATAGCCTGTTAGGTCAAAACCAGTATTCTTAGGGTACCAGATACCTAAAATAGGTGTACCCTTAAGATATCTAAAAATCCTTTTAACAGCTATAAGATGTGACTCTTTAGGATCACTCTGGAACCTTGCACATAAATATGTTGCAAACATTATATTAAGTCTACTTGCAGTGAGATAGAGTAGTGAGCCAATCATACCTCTAAAGCTTGAAATATCAACTTTCTTACCAGATTTGTCCTGGTCAAGCTTAGTGGGAGTGGCCATGGGTGTCTTTACCGGTGAAGAGTCTTCTAGAAGAGCTCTGACATATTTTGATTGGCAAATGAAGATCCCATCATCTTTCGGACTTACTTGAAGACCAAGAAAGAATGACAGTTCACCCATCATACTCATCACGTAGTTACTCTGCATCAACTTAGCAAATCTCTTGCACAAGTTTTCATTAGTAGAACCAAATATAATATCATCAACATATACTTGAACAAATATCATATTATTTTCATGCAATTTGTAAAAGAGAGTTTTGTCTATGACACCTCTAGTGAAACCATTTTCAAGTAAAAATTCAGAGAGAGTGTCATACCAGCTTCGTGGTGACTGCTTGAGTCCATAAAAAGCTTTAAACAAGAAGTATACAAAATCAGCAAACTCTGGATTTTCAAAGCCAGGGGCTATTCAAGATAAACTTCCTCTTCAAGCTTTCCATTCAGAAATGCAGTTTTCACATCCATTTCATAGAATTTAAAGTTGGAATGTGCAACAAATGCAAGAAAAAATTTTGATCGCCTCAAGACGTGCAACTGGAGCGTAGGTTTCATCATAATCAATTCTCTCTTCTTGGGAGTAACCTTTAGCAACCAGTGTGGCTTTGTTCCGTACAACAATGCCATCACCATCAAGCATATTCTGGTAGACCCATCCAATTCCAATAACAGACTTTATCTTTGGTCTTGGAACCATGGCCCAGACTTCTAGTCTCTCAAAATGATTGAGCTCTTCTTGCATGGAAAGAACCCATTCCGGATCGGCTAGTGCATCTTCAATTTTCTTCAGTTTTTCCTGATATAGAAAACCCAAATATAGACATTCATTCTGAGTTGCACTCCTAGTCTAAACACCAACATCTGGATCACCAATGATTAGTTCAAAGGGATGAACTCTACTCCTGATCATCTCCCTTGGATGATATAATCTTGATGATTCGCCAAAATTATCATTGTGATGCTGTGTTTGACCAGTTGATCCACCATCTCCCCCTGAGTTGCTGCCAGGTTGACTAGATGATCCACCACTAGCATTAGTAGAGTCCACAGTGTTTCCATTGTTTTCTCCATCAATACCTGGATCAATATCAGCATTATTAGTCTCATTACTAGTTGCAGCATCAGGTTATTCATCGTCATCATCCGAGTCAGAGTCAGGATAATTATCAAACTTTAGTGACTTAGATGGATCTTCAATTTGGATACTTGGGAGTTTAGTGTCGTCAAAAGTAACATTGACACTTTCCTTGACTTGTAATTGATCAATGATAAACACCTTATATGCTCGAAGAGAATAACCAACAAAAAAAATTGCTTTAAGTGCTTTGGGTTCAAAATTGCCACGATGTTCATCTCCATCCTTAAGCACAAAGCATTTAGCTCAAATATATGAAAGTACTTGACCATTGGTTTCTTTACGTTCATAAGGAGTTTTCATGTGTTCCTTGTTGATCAGAGTTCGATTCTGGGTGTAACAAGAAGTATTCACAGCTTCATCCCAAAAGTAGATGGGCAACCTTGATTTTCTTAGCATTGTTCTTGCAGCTTCAATCAAGGTACGATTCTTCCTTTCTACTACTCCATTCTGTTGTGGATGCTTGGCGCTGAGTATTGTCTTGTTATGCCATTGTCAGAGCAAAATCTATTGAGAGTTTCATTCTTAAACTCGGTTCCATTATTTGAACTTATCTCTCTGACACAAAGTTTATCATTCGAATCCAACTCGATCTCCTTGATAAGATCAATTACCAATTGCGGAGTTTCATCCTTAGAATGTAGGAATAAAACCCATGTGAACTTAGAGAAGTCATCAACGATCACCAAGGCATATCTTTTTCTTGATAAAGACATCACACTGACTGGACCAAATAAATCCATATGTAATAGTTGTAGTGGTTCAGTAATGTTACTAGTGTCTGTGCCTTTGTATGATGATATCTTAGCCTTCCCTTTCCGACATGCCTCACAAAGTCCTTGTTGAGTGAATTCCAAAGGAGGCAGTCCTCTCACCAAATCCCTCTTGACCAAAGAGTTTACAATTTTAAAATTAAGGTGAGACAGCTTCTTATGTCATAGCCAACTATCTTCAGGTGAAGCCTTTGAATAGAAACAATTATCTTCATCATTGGTTCCTGAATTGAGATCAGCTACGTATAAGTTGGCTTTTCTTACTCCACGGAGAGCAAGACGGTCATCTTTAGTGTGAGATATCAAATACTTCTCCTTCACAAAGTTTACTTGGAATCCCTTGTCATAGAAGATTGTGCTTGAGTCCTTCAACCAAAGAAACTTTTTCGATGATAACATTTCCAGCATGTAAATTGCCATATCCCGTAGTACGACCTTTGCTGTTATCTCCAAAGGTGACAATTGGGCCAGCTCTCTCAATCACATTTGATAGCAGGGCTCTATCACCGGTCATATATCTAGAAGATCCACTATCGAGGATCCATACAACCTTTTCAACCTTGTTTGGCTCCCTGCACATATCAAACGAATTAAACCATCTTCGGAACCCAAACTTGGTTGGGCCCGGCATACTTAAAGAATTGACCTTTGTCAGCTTTGACAATAGATCCTGTTCGAATAACATTAGCATCCACCTTGACTGTACTTACTTTCCTACAAACAGCCTTGAACACTTTAGGTTTAGGCTTAGGAACATAAGTATCCTTCTTGATAGGAGAAGGACCAGCAGTCTTGGTTTTTGCAAACTTACTATTCATGTGCTTTCTAGGTGTTGTGTTTTCTTTGTTAGCATGCATACTTTTGAAATAAGCAGACATTACATTAAACGCACACAACATGCAATTATCAACACCACAAGGTTTATGGCACATATCAACTAAATGAACAGTAGGCATGTTATTCAGAACAACAGGAGGTTTAATAGTTTCTACATTAACATTTTCAGAAGTTCTAATGTTATTAGTAGAAGAGCATGTATTGTTATCATTCCTGCATTTAACAAACTTATTAGGCTTGTTGAAATTATTCTTTAAGCCATTGGCACCTATGCCAGCTTTGGGCGAACTGAATGTGCCCTCAACTTGCATTGGCTCTACAGATGCCAAAATCTCCCTCTCATTCTCAATATCCTCTAAATTCATTTCATATTTAATAATCACGGGCATATCAAGTAATGGTTCTGCGACAGGGGTTTTGAATAAAGGTTTGGGAGCATCCTTTAAAACATGTGGGATACCCCTGTCTTCAGCACTCTTAACAAAAGGAGTTATATTACTAGCCTTACCTACCGACTTGTTGTAATCGAAACCTATACCAACTTTCCTTTTAATCACTTGTTGGTCAACTAGGTTCTTAACAATATTAGTCGACTCCTTATAAGCAAGGCACCTAACCTTCTCTTCAGCTAACTGCTCATTCAACTTTTTCTCCCTAAATTCTAACACTTCGACTTTATTAGTCTGAGTCAATAACTGACTAGTTAGTTGTTCAATTTTAGGGGTGAGAACAAGTTTTTCTTTTAACTTTAACTCATGAACTTCTTGCTTTAAAGCTTTGTGTTCAAGAGTCAGAGCTTTGAGCTTATTACGAGCGTCATCACGTTCAAGTCCTAATTGCATAAATAGTTTAGGGCAAGTAGGATCTACCGGAAATCCACTAGTGCGATGTGGAGGTTTAGAAGGTTCCATGAAAGCCATTAGAGCAACATTCCCCCGCTCTTCCTCCTCTTCACTATCTGTGTCATCCCAGCTTTTTCCTTTTGCCACATAGGACTTCCCTTGGATGCTTTGGCCTTGATGCTTCTTTAGCAGAGCCTCATATTTCTGCTTTAGCTCGTCATAAGATTCTTTCTTCTTTGCCAGTTGATTGGGCTTCTTGCACTCCGATGCAAAGTGACCAGGCTCATCACAGTTGAAACATTTAAACTTGCTTCGATCAACCATCCCAGTCTTATAAGCCCCTTTTGAAGTGGACGAAGATCCCCCTTTCTGGAATTTATTACCAGAAGATTTAAATCTGTATGAGGGATTCTTCCTGAATCTCATGTTGCCAAACTTCCTGGCAAACATAGCAAGAGATTCATCCTCCAGCTGATCTAACTCTTCCATCGAGTAAAATTCATCATCTCCCGTACTTACTGAAGTATGTCCCATTTCCGGCACAACATACTCTTGGGAGCTTCTTGAAGGTACAACAACCTTCCTTTCTTTCACAAGAGGTGATTGTATTATGAGGGCAGTAGAATTGCTGACAGACGTAGACGTGTTCAGTGTCTTTCCCCATCCGTATCTCTGTTTAGTTTGAGCCTGTTCCAATTCATAGGTTTTCAAAACCCCATACAGCTGTTCCAATGAGATCTCTGTCAAATCTCTGCTTTCTCTGATGGCGGTTATCCTATGCTCCAGATGCTCAGGGAGTGTCAGCAAAAACTTCAGGTTCATCTCTTTGTTGTCGTAGTATTTCCCGTTCAGATTCAGATTGTTTATCAAATTGTTGAATCTGATGAATACTTCAGAAATTCCTTCTCCGGGATTAGAACCAAATTGCTCATATTGAGCCACAAGAATTTCCTTCTTGTTTTCCCGTACTTCCTCAGATCCTTCATTGATAATTTGCAGAGTGTCCCATATCTGCTTAGCACTTGTACAATTGACAACATTATTGTACATTATTGGATCCAATGATTCGATCAGAATGAGCTGTAGAGTTACATCCAGATTTATCAGCTCATTATCCTCATCCGAGAATTCAGTAGGTGTTTTCAGATAGGTTCTGTGAGGAATAGTAACTCCATCTTCAGTATGTTCCAGGATAATATTCATTGGGGGCGAAAGACCCTTCGTCAAAATATTTATGTATTTTTTATTCGCCGCCCGGAGGAACAAAAGCATGTGTCTCGTCCAGAGACCAAAATTAGCCTTGTCAAAAGGTGGAATTTTAATGCTGCTAATTTTTGCGGTAGACATGGTAGAAGATTGAGTGTTTGAGTGTTTGGGAAAAGATTTGGATTTTGAAAGAAAAATAATTTCCAATCAAAAATAATTTTTGGAATAAAATTATCTCGAATTAAAAATTATTTGAAAAAAGATTTGAACGAAAAATAATTTTTGATCAGAAATAATTTTTGGAATAAAATTATTTCGAATTAAAAATTATTTCGAAAAATATTTGGAAGAAAAATAATTTTCGAACAGAAATAATTTTTGGAATAAAATTATTTCGAATAAAAAATTATTTGCGAAAAGATTTGAAATAAAAATAATTTTTGATCAGAAATAATTTTTGGAATAAAATTATTTCGAATAAAAAATTATTTGGGAAAAGATTGGATTTTTGAAGGAAAAATAATTTTCAGTCAGAAATAATTTTTGGAATAAAATTATTTCGAATAAAAAATTATTTGGAATTTTTAGAAATTTTCAGAGTGAGTATAGGATCTGATAAGGTAGATTATATCAACCGCTCTGATGCCAATTGTTAGGTCCCGATACGATTGTAGAAGGGGGGGTTGAATACAATCGTCACAAAATTCGCGCGGAATAAATCTGATTTAAATAAAACAGGATAATCAGATTTTAATAAATTAAATAAACAAGGTTCAAGTAAAAAGTTATTTAAACTTGAAAGTCGTTATTAAATTAATTAAGGTTCAGTTTTAATGTCCACTAAATATTTTAGAATAAATTTGACAGGAAGTATTCTAATTTAGGGATTAAAACAACCGAATGATCAAAGCACAGGAAACTGTGGATTTAACGAATAGCAAGTTACAAACAACTTGAAAGTTTACAAGGCAATGAACATTTACAAATGAAGGAGGTGAGGCCATATTTATAGGCAACACCTTGAACTTGTATGACAAAGGTAGGCATGACAACTCTAGGAAGCTTTATGACAATCGATACTTGGTGGCTAAGGTAGAGTGGCATGACAAACGGTATGACAAACCAAAGGATTGTCATACCTTGTGACTTCGGTATGACAATGAACAATTGTCATGCCTAAGTCATTCGGTATGACAAACCAAAGGTTTGTCACGCCTCCTGACTATGGCAGGAGACATAGTGCGGTATGACAATCAATTAGATTGTCATACCGTGCTCAAAAACCATATAAATTGTATTTTCTTATATATAATTAATTCAATAATTATCCACTTAATTATATTAGTTATATAAATTCATAAATTAAATTAATTCGAGTGTGAATTAATTTAATAAATAAATTACATAACTTATATAATTATTTTGAGATGTGAATTAATTAAAAGAATAATTATATTGAGCACTTCTTCAGCAGCAGGTCTGAGCGGCGGTCTCCTTGTCCTTCCTTTTAGCCTTCTTTCTTTTGCTTTCTTTTTGTAAATTAATTCTAAATCAATTAACTTATTAATAAACTTAATTATCAAATTAATTCTAATTGAATTAATTTAAAAACTAAATAAATTAATAGAGATTAATTATTTAATAAAGAATTAATTAAAAACTCTATATTCCAGAAAGCAAATGTCTTGAGCCTTCATCTTGATCATCTTTCGCTTGAACGACCACCTTCCTTTGATGTTAAATATTCAATATAAATAGATGACACACGAATGTACTGTCTGGTTCATCTGTGCCTAACTAAATTGAATATTCTCCATCAACCAAACATTTGAGCCGTGGTCGGGTCTTCGAATCTTTGTCTTCTAGTTCAACTTCATTTCAGTACACATATGGAATCTCTGATGAAATAAATACTTGAATCTTCGTACCTTCTGAAATCCTTGAACTGCTACACAATTTATTTAACACTGAGGCTTGATCATATGAAATGAACTTCTTCCAGTGGCTTGTAGCGGATATCTTGGAATTCTTCTGATATTCTGATTCTTGTATCCACTTTACTTTCTAGATCTGATTCCAGCTAAACTATCTACTATCTACTGACATAACTTATCAAAGACTAATCCAGGTTGAGTTACAAGTTGAGTTACAAGTAGAAAGGTTATCAGATACAAGTTGAGTTATCACTGGTTGTACAAATAGGCTTAGACATGTACCTTGCAATAAGGCCTTTCACTTCCACTTGCCGAAATGACTTGAAACTTGAGATTAGCCAATTAAATATTATTTCTAGTGCATGGTGAAAGTTTCGTAAATTTTCGAGAACTTTCATTTCGATGAGATTTTTCAAACTGTTGACCCGACCTTAGACTGAGCGTTTGACCTAGCTAGAGTTGACCAAAAAATACCAAATTTGGCAGGATTCCATTTTCCAATATTCTAAGATTTGTCATATTTTTTCTGGAATTTTTCGAAGTCGTTCGAAAAATCGCATTATTTGGTGTAATGGATTTTTAGCCGTTTTCTCGGTTTGCGTGCCACTTTCTAGAGCAAGGTAAATAGCAAGTACTGTTGAAGGAATCCGTACGAAGAACGTCAAGTGATTTATTGAAATTATATGTCTGAAATTTCAGGATGTTGCTGCACACCACTGGAAGAAGTTCATTAATATGTTCAAGCCTCAGTGTACATTTTGTAGCACGTCCAGAAGTCCAGAAGGTATAAAGTTTTAATACTTTATTTATTCAGAAGATTCCATACTATTGTTACTAATGAAGAAGAACTACGAAGACAAAGAATCGACGAACAAGCCACATCTCAAATGTTTATTTGATAAAGAATATTTTATTCAGCTAGATACAGATGAACCAGACAATACATTTGTGTGTCAGCTACTCTAATTAAGTATTCTGCATCAACTACAAGTGGCCGTTCAATCAAGACAAAGATCTACAAAGTTTAATCAAGCCGGAAGTCTCTGCTGATGAAGATATACATTTATATAAGTATTTATTTAATTATCTCACTTATCAAAATAATTATATTGGTTGTATAATTTATTAATTAAATTGATTCACCTTCGAATTAATTTAATTTATGAATGTATATAATTAATATAATTAAGTGGGTGATTATCTAATATTTATATACATTATTTAAACTGATTATTGCATCAAATAGCTCGGTATGACTTTATTTAGTAAAGTCATACCGTGCCCTGCCTTATGACTTTCCCTGAGATGTCTTAAAATGTCATACTATGGCTGTTTGTGTGAGTAAATCATTCGGTATGACATTCTCTTGATAAGTCATACCGTTTGCTCTCAACAGACTTCATCTGGTATGACATTAGAATGTCATACCGTGTCCCTCCTGCAGGCTTTCTCAGTTGTGTGTATGACTTGCATTTAAATTACTTGAAAAAAGTCATACCGAAGTGATCAGAATGGCTTTTGTGTTAAAAGTCATACCGAATGACTTAGTGGCCAAGTCTGATTAAGTCATACCGAGTTTTTCAGTATGGCTTTCTCTTAAAATGTCATTCCTTCCCTTTGTTTGGCATGGCTTTGTTGTATTAAGTCATTCCTAAGCTAAAAAGTCATTCCTTTCAATGTCATACCTAGATCTAAGTGGTTTGCCTATAAATATGGCTTCACTTCTTCATTTCTCAAGTGTTCAAGCATTGTAAAAGCTTTCAAGTTGTTTGTAACTTGCAATTGTTATATCCACAGTTTTCTGTGCTTTGATCACTCGGTTGTTTTAATCACTAAACTAGAATACATCCTGTCGAATTTATTCTATGAACTTTAGTGGACATTAAAACGAACCATATTAATTATATAACGACTTAAAACTTTGTTATATTAATTAATTAAAATCTGTTCAACAAGTTTAATTCAAATCAGATTATTCCGCCGCGATTTTTTAGTGACGATTGTATTCAACCCCCCCCCTTCTACAATCGTTTCAGGACCTAACAATTGGTATCAGAGCGAGGTTGATACCATTTTTCCGTATCAGATCCTATACACACTCTGTAACGTCCAAATATTTTTTATTCGAATTAATTTTATTCCAAAAATTAATTTTGATTTAAAATATTTTTCTTTCAAAAATCCAAATCTCATCCAAACACTATTCACTTCAAATCCTTAAACATGAGTACACAAAAGATCAGTAGCATTAAAATCCCACCGTTCAGCAAGGAACACTTTGGCCTATGGAAGAGGCACATGTTATTATTCCTCCGCACAGCCAACAGAAAATATATCGGGATATTAAACAAGGGTGTTTCTATTCCGATGAAAGTCATATTAGCACACGAAGAAGAAGGTGTGTTAATACCTCATCAGACCATTCCGAAAGAACTTCATGAGTACACAGATGAAGAGGGTGAACAGATGAACTTAGATGACGCTCTTCAACTAATATTAGTGGAATCTCTAGATCCAGTAATGTACAATGCTGTTGTTAATTATACAAACGCCAAGCAAATCTGGGATACGTTAGAGATCATCAATGAAGGCTCAGATGAAGTTAGAGAAAACAAGAAAGAGATACTGATGGCTCAGTATGAACAGTTTGGTTCCAATCCCGGTGAAGGGATTTCAGAAGTGTTTATCAGACTTAATAATCTGATTAATAATCTAAATTTAAATGGGAAATACTACGACAAGAAAGAGATCAACATGAAATTTCTCTTAACACTTCCTGAACATCTGGAACACAGGATCACAACCATCAGGGAAAGCAGAGATCTGAATGAGATATCTCTGGAAAGACTCTACGGAGTGTTGAAAACTTATGAACTTGAGCAAGTTCAAAGTAAACAGAGATATGGCTGGGGTAAAACACTGAACCATTCGAGAGCTCTAGTTGTTGAGTCACCTGTACCGGAAGAGAAGAAGGATGTTGTTGTTCCTTCTAAAACCACTCAGGAATTTGTTGTACCTGAGATGGGTCAGACTGCCTCTTCCAGTGGTGACGAAGAGTTCTATAGAATGGAAGAGCTAGAACAATTAGAAGATCAATCTCTATCTCTGTTTGCCAAGAAGTTTGGAAACATGAGATTCAGGAAGAATCCCTCCTACAAGTACAAACCTACTGTGAACAGGTTTCAGAAAGGAGGTTATTCATCTTCTACGAGCAAAGGAGGATACAAGACTGGGATGGTGGATAGAAGCAAGTTTAAATGCTTCAACTGTGGTGAACCAGGACACTTTGCAACTGAATGTAAACAGCCCAAGGTTCAAGGAAAAAGAAAAGATTCCTACGACGAGCTGAAGCAGAAGTATGATGCACTTGTGAGAAAGCATCAGGGTACTTCTGGAAATCAGACTTACAAAAGCAAGTCTTATCTGGCAGAAGGGAAAAGCTGGGATGATACAGATAGTGATGAAGAGGAGCAGCTAGGGAATGTTGCTCTTATGGCTCATGCTGGATCATCTTCACCTCCTCCTGCTGGAAGCTTTCAGGTAGATCCTACATGCCCTAAACTTTTTATGCAATTAGGACTCGAAAGAGATGATGCTATTAAAAAGTTGAAAGCTGCCAATCTTAAAATTGATACACTAGTCTTAGATATTCATGCTTATAAAATGAATGAGATGAACGTATTAAAACCTAAAATAGAACAACTGACTATGGATTTAGGATTACAATGTGCTAAAGTCAGAGTTCTAGAGAAAGGTGAGATTGCTTTAAGACTTCAGCTAGATGAAGAGAAAGTGAAATGTAAAGCCTTTAAGGATGCCTCCACTATAGTCAAAGAACTTAATGATAAACAAGAGATCAAGAGAACTGTTGGAATAGGTTTTGACTATAACAAATCCGTAGGTAAGGCTAGTAACATTACTCCTTTTAAGAAGAGTGCTGAGGAGAGAGGGATTCCTTTTGTTTTGAAAGATTCCCCTAAACCTTTGTTTAAAACCTCAGAAGCTGAACCTCTGTTAGAGACTCCTGTTGTCATTAGATATGAACTCAAACAGGAAGACCTTAAAATGAAAGAGAGTAATGAGAAGAGAGATGAGATCCTGACATCACTGAAACCAATCAAAGTGAAAGGCAATGTTAGGTTGCCTAAAGCTAGTTTAGGTGTCAACTCTGAGAGAACTAAATTCAACAAGCCTAATAATTTTGTGAATAGTAAGAACAAGAACAATAGATGTCATTCTACTGAGAACTTTAAATCTGTTAACAAGGTTAGAGTAGAATCTATTGATGTTCCTACTACTGTGACTGATATTCCTGTTGTTCCTGTTTTTGATGCATGTCATAAATGTTGTGGTATTGATAATTGCATGACTTGTGCTTTCAATATGATGTCTGCTTATTTTAGAAATTTGCATACTAAAAATGAAAACACATCTCCTAGACAACACACAAACAATAAGCATGCTAGATCAAAGACTGCTAGTCTTCCTCGTGTGAGGAAGGAGACTTATGTTCCAAAGCCTAAAACCAAGGTTTATAAGGCTGTTGTTAAGGAATTAAGTTCAGTCAAATCAGAACAAAGTATCAGTCCAAGAGGCTCTGTTGTATTCCTTGATAGAAATCAATTCTTTAAGTTTGCTGGACCCAATCAAGTGTGGGTCCCAAAGAAGGTTTAATCAGTATGTCTTTTGCAGGGTGCCAGTGGAATTGTTCGTGTTACCTGGGTGCTTGACAGTGGAGCGTCAATGCACATGACTGGCAATAAATCCCTGCTGGAAGACATAAGAGAAGGAGCTGGCCCTACAGTCAGTTTTGCTGATAATAGCAAAGGTCGTACTGTGGGATATGGCAAGTACAAAATTGGAAGGATCATCATAGAAGATATTGCAATAGTTGAAGGACTTCAACATAATCTCCTGAGTGTCAGTCAATTCTGTGACAAAGGATATTATGTTCATTTTGAAAAGGAGATATGTATCATTAAACATATCAAGGATAAGCGTCCTTCACTATGTGGCATAAGGAAAGGCAATATATTCGTAGCTGATTTGTCTTCAGGACCAGGAAACGAAGTTCACTGTTTCTACGCCAAAGCGTCTGCTGAAGATAGTTGGTTATGGCATAAGAAGCTCTCACACCTCAACTTCAAAACCATGAACTCTCTAGTCAAGAGAGATCTAGTGAGAGGGTTGCCTTCCCTGGAATTCTCAACTGATGATCTCTGTGAAGCTTGTCAGAAAGGAAAAGCGAAGAGAGCATCTCACAAAGGCAAAACCATCAATACCATTACAGATCCACTTCATTTATTGCATATGGATTTGTTTGGCCCTGTGAATGTTGCATCTATTGATGGAGGAAGATATGCCTTGGTTATTGTGGATGACTTCTCAAAATTCACTTGGGTCTACTTCCTGGCTTCTAAGGATGAAACCCCGTTGATAGTAATTGATCATATAAAGTTAGTTGAATTGGATAAAGGTGTGCCAGTCAAAGCTGTAAGGTCAGACAATGGCACAGAATTCAAGAATCAAACTCTAATCAACTTTTACTCTGAAAAGGGAATTAGAAGGCAGTATTCAGCACCAAGGACTCCTCAGCAGAATGGAGTCGTCGAAAGAAAGAATCGTACATTGATTGAAGCTGCAAGGACTATGATTGCTGAATCAAAACTTCCACTGTACTTTTGGGCTGAAGCTGTGTCTACTGCCTGCTATACCCAGAATAGAACTTTGATCAATAAGGATCATATGAAAACTCCATTTCATCTGTATAACAACAAGAAACCTTATGTCAAACATCTTCATGTCTTTGGAGCCAAGTGTTATGTTCTCAAGGATGGTGAAGAGAACTTGAACAAGTTTGAGCCAAAGGCATCTGAAGCAATTTTTGTTGGTTATACAAATAATGCTTATAGAGTTTTTGTAATTGATACTCTGTCAGTGAAAGTTAGTGTCAATGTAACATTTTGATGACACTAAACTACCAAGTTTACAATCTACTGATCCATCTGAATCTCTGAAGTTTGACAACTATCCAGATTCTGATTCAGATGATGATGTGCCACCTGAGGTTGCAACAGGTGATGACAACAATGATAATGATCCAGGCAATGGTGGAGGAAATGGCAATAATGCTGGAGATTCCACTGATGCTAGTGGTGGATCATCAAGTCATCCTGGCAACAACTCAGGGGGAGCTGGTGGATCAACTAGTCATACACATCAGCCTAATGATAATACTGCTGAATCATCAAGGACACAACTTCCAAGGGAAAGGATTTGGAGCAGAGATCATCCCTTTGATCTGATTATTGGTGATCCTGATGTTGGTGTAAGGACTAGAAGTGCTACGACAAATGAATGTCTATTCTCTGGTTTTCTTTCACAATTAGAACCAAAGAAAATAGATGAAGCACTTGCTGATCCTGATTGGGTTCTTGCCATGCAAGAAGAACTCAATCAATTTGAGAGACAAGAAGTCTGGGCCCTGGTTCCAAGACCAAAAGGAAAGTCTACAATTGGATCTAGATGGGTCTTCCGTAACAAGTTAGATGGTGATGGCATTGTTGTAAGAAACAAAGCCAGACTGGTTGCAAAAGGTTATTCTCAGGAAGAAGGAATTGACTACGATGAAACCTATGCTCCAGTTGCTCGTCTTGAAGCCATCAGAATATTTCTTGCATTTGCTGCACACTCCAACTTCAAGGTTTATCAGATGGATGTGAAAAGTGCATTTCTGAATGGAAAGCTAGAAGAAGAAGTATATCTGGAACAGCCCCTGGCTTTGAAAATCCAGAATTTGCTGATTTTGTGTACTTCCTATTCAAAGCTGTCTATGGGCTTAAGCAATCACCAAGGACATGGTATGACACCCTCTCTGAATTTTTAATTGAAAATAAATTTACTAGAGGTGTCATAGACAAAACTCTCTTTTACAAATTGCATGATAATGATATGATATTTGTTCAAATATATGTTGATGATATTATATTTGGTTCTACTAACGACAACTTGTGCAAGAGATTTGCTAAGTTAATGCAGAGTAATTATGAAATGAGTATGATGGGTGAGCTGTCCTATTTCTTGGTCTTCAAGTAAGCCAAAAGGAAGATGGAATATTCATTTGCCAATCCAAGTATGTCAGAGATCTTCTTCGGAAGTACAATCTAGAAGACTGTTCACCGGCAAAAACACCCATGGCCACTGCCACAAAGCTTGACCAGGATAAATCTGGTAAGAAAGTTGATATTACAAGCTATCGAGGTATGATTGGCTCATTACTTTATCTTACTGCTAGTAGACCAGATATCATGTTTGCAACATGTTTATGTGCTAGGTTTCAGGCTGATCCTAAAGAATCACATCTTATAGCCGTCAAAAGAATCTTTAGATATCTTAAGGGTACACCTGGTTTAGGTATTTGGTACCCTAAGAATACTGGTTTTGACTTAACCGGCTATACAGATTCTGATTATGCTGGTTGCAGGATTGATAGAAAGAGTACGTCTGGAAGCTGTCAATTTCTAGGACGTCGGTTGGTTTCCTGGTACAGCAAGAAGCAACACTCAGTGTCCACTTCTACTGCTGAAGCTGAGTACATAGCTGCTGGCAGTTGCTGTGCTCAGATTCTCTGGATCAGAAACCAACTAAATGATTATGGTATGTCTGTCGACAAAATTCCAATATTTTGTGACAACACCAGTGCCATAGCCATATCAAACAATCCAGTGCAACACTCCAGGACCAAGCACATAGATATCAGGTATCATTTCATTCGAGAACATGTCATGAATGGTATTGTTGTGTTACATTTCGTACCTACAGCTGATCAAATTGCAGACATCTTCACTAAACCACTTGATGAATCCACTTTCTCTAAGTTGGTTTGTGAACTAGGGATGTTAAATATGCCATGATTCTCTTTGTATATATTTTATATGTATTTTATATATTATTATATATTTTTGTGAATTTTCTGTGTAATTATATCTATTTTATTAGATTTTATATAATTGTTTGTAAATTATCTGATAATTTTCTGTATAATTATGCATGTTCATATATTTCTCTATAATTTTCTAAGTGCTGCATACTCCCCTGTAATATTCTCTGTGCATTTAGATAATTATATGTATTTATTTTGTATCTTTCAAAATTAATTAAGCATAAATATTTGATTTTAAGATTAATTCATTTTAATGAATTAAAGTTAAATTCATAAGTATTTATATTTAATTAAAGTTGAATTTTACAAAATATATGTGTAATATATTATATATTATGTGTATTAGATTTTTGATTAACTGTACAAAAGGTTTTATTGCTTTTAATTAATCAAAATTCATAATATTCTATTTTGTTTATAAAAATCTGTTTTAATAGTGCGGTATGACTTTTTCTGACAAAGTCATACCGACTAAAGCTTCTTCAGTACTCGTCAGGACGCGGTATGACTTTCTTAAAGAAAGCCATACCGTATGCTGCTAACTCCCCTTTTCATTTCCTCGGTATGACATTCTTTAGAAATGTCATACCGGTTGCACGAGAATGTCTTTCTCAAGTGCACGGTATGACTTTTCGAAAGAAAGTCATACCGATCCCCTTAAGGCCGTATGACTTAACCTTATAATCTCATACCTTTTCTCACTTCATCTCTCTCACTTCACATACACACGACTGCCATTTTTTTCTTGCTTCGGTTTTCAAGTTTTAACCCCAAAACTTGCTGGTTTCGATTTTCAAGTGAAATTCACTTGCTGGTTACTCTTTTTTATTGCGAAAACAGTCGAATTACTGCCGAAATTTTGATTTTTCGAAGCCCATTTAACTGAGTTCACCGAGTTCGACCGAGTCTAGGGTTTTGTCACCGATTTCGAACGATTTTCGACTGGGTTTGTGATTCATTGGCAGTATATTATCCGTTTTGATCGATTTGTGGTGGAGTGGATGAATTGATTTCGAAACTCTTGTTATTGGATTTCGAATTTTAGGGTTTTGGAGCTTAATTGGGGATTTTTTGGACAAGTTGGAGACTAAGACATTGTTTGGGAGGTTGTTATGCCATTTAAATTAAATTAAATTTTAATTCGAATTTAACCCTTTAATTCGAATTATTAATTAATTTAATTAATTGATATTTAATTATTAATTGAAATTTGTGAGAAATTTGAGAATTAATATTTTATTTGAAAAATTCTCACTTAATTCAATTTTTAATTTTAAACAATGGCCGGTCGCTTTGTAATTGAGGAAACAAATTTGAATGGATTCTTTGACCCCGAGGCTAGTTTAGCTCGCTTTAGACCGTGGGTCCGTTTTCTGAATAGCCAGTCGCTCGTCAGCACTGCTATTACAGCTCATGCAGACCTCCAGATACAACCAATTCAGGACTTCTACTCGACGGCCCTGAATACTACTTTGTTGGATAATTATCGGGTTTCTGGAGATATACATAGAGGACGTACCATTCATATCAACTCTGAAGATGTGAATAGGATATTGGGATTCCCGAGGGAGAATTTTGCTGAACTCCCTACTGAAGCTGAGATCACCCAATTCTTTCAGACTATATTATATCAGGGTGAAATAAATTTGCCTCGGATGTTGAAAAGCAATCTGAAGCCCGAGTGGGACCTTTTCTTCGACACTTTGGCTAAAGTGTTTGCCCCTACCACTCGCAAGAACTTCAACGTTATAACTTCCTTGCTTCAGAAGATTGGATTCTGCATTGCTTTTAATCGTCCGATCAACTTTGGTAAGCTTATACTCCAATCCATTCTTACCAAGTTGGGGCCACTGAGAAACAGATCGGTTGAGCAGAATGCCAAAGTCTCTTGCTTTTATCCAAGGTTTATTATGCTGTTTCTGAATGACAAATTGACTGACGCTGAGAAGGAACACTACTCTAATTCTCCTGTGGCACCAGTTCCTCGTGCCTGTTCCAAGTTGATGACTCAGTTGGACAACAAGAATAAATTTGCCAATGTTCCACTAATCACCACTCCTCACATGCTCCAAATGTTCAATACTCCACTGCAACCTTATCAACTTCAAGTGGCTCCTCCACCTCAACCTCAGCAACAACAACAACAGCAACAGCAACCTCAAGAACCTCAACCCTTGCAGATTCAACAACCTGCACAACACCATCAACAACAACATCAACAGCAGCATTCACCTCAACAATCCCAAGAAGCACAATCTTCACACCATTCATCCAACCAATCATCGTATCACTCACCTATCCATCAACAAGGACAATCTAACCCTTCATTTGAAGATCAAACTTTGGATTATGATCTCTTCGAGCATCAACCATCTTCATCTGAACCTCTCCCACACCAAACACAATCCCAAATCATACCACAAACACAATCTACCTCACAACCCCTTCCCTCTGACTCTCCTATCAACCAGGAGCTGCAGTCCTTCCGTAAGGACCTACAGGTAGCTCAGGTACTTTCTAACTTATCATCTAATTTTAATGTTCATACGTCAGATTATGGTTGTGATCTTGTTTATGACCTTGATTTTGTTTTCCAGCCTACCAGCAATGAACCTGACAACACACAGGTTCATAACCTAGCTGACGATTCAATTCAACAAACTCTCGTTTCTCCAAACACATCAACCAACACTTCAATGCAACCTGTTCGTAAAGTTGCGAGGAAACGGAGTTCGAGTAGTTTAATGAGTCAACCCACAGCTCTGTCTCCCTCAAAGAAGCAAAGGGTGGAAGCCTTGGAGACAACTGTAGCCTTATCTGTGCCTTCCCAACAAGGCTCAGATTTTGAAATGGCAGATAAATAGTCTCTGGACCCATTCTCTCTACAGGATGTGGCCATTGAAATTGACCGTCCGGCCGCGGTAACTTGTACAGAGTCAAGCACTGCGCTAGCACTCACGCTAGTCCCAGCCCAAATAGATACACAGGTTACTATGTTTACTGAGTGCACAGACTTTCAAAATCAATGTATTATATATGAAAACTTTGCTGATCACCCTTTCTTTTCTGATCAGGCGGAACTTGGCAGCGTGCAAGTTAATATGCCCTCACAGGCGTCCGGAGGACAATTTGTTCCTCCACTACCTTTGCACCCATCTCAGGGGACATTGGTGGTATATATAGGTACAACAGGAAGAGTGACTGAACAGAGTGATGTAAGGCAAACACCGAGCGATACACATGCACGTGAGGCTAGTGAAACAGCTTTGAGTGTACGTGAGGTGAGTGCACACACTAACCCTACTCTGTTTGAGGAACAAATGGCAAAGCTAAGGGCTGAGCTTGCCAGAATGATTGCTGAGAACGAGAAGCTGAAGGGTGCACAGTTGGTGACCCTGGAACAGAAAGCTGAGGAGAGGCCATCCAGTTCTTACAGGGATGAGCTTAAAGAAGAGATCCATGAGTTGGCTGTTGAAATGAGGTCTAATCATGAGCTTTACATGTCCAAATTTGAGACCATCGACAGCAAACTAGATCAACTCCTCAGGAACTCCAACAAGTCTGATGATCAACCCTCCGGAGAGGATCCCTCAACTAAGGGGGAGAATAGAGAAGACAAAGGTGGTGACAGGGATGATAGAGGCAATAGCTCAAATCAAAGCAACAAGGATAATACCACTTCTGGATCTGCCCCTGACAAAGAAACTCATAAGTCTAAAGGCAAAGAACCATTACATCAGTCCGACAATGTTTTCAATTCTGATAGTTATGATGACTATCCACAGGATATGGATGATGATGACATCTTCGATGCTACCTATCGTCAAGCAGAAGAAGAAGAAGGTAAATTTGATGAGGGTTATTTGTTTCAGGATGAAGAACCTGTTGATCTAGAACATGAGGAGAATGTCCGGAAGTTCAAAGCTGAAAATGAAGCTAGGAAGCGTAAGCTTCGTGATTTCCAAAAACTTCTAGAGGACAAGTTGATCACAGAAGAACAAATCAAGATCGAGAAACAGAAAATCTATGATGCTGCAATCAAGCAGAAGAATCTTGATATAAGGAGGAAAGAAGGAAAAAGCTGGGACATTGCAAGAAGAATCTTTAATGGACCTCAAAGGGAGCCTTTCGACGACAAAAAGTTCTTATCTCTAATCTATGATCTTAGAGAGGTAAACCCTGATGAGGATGTCTTTATGCATGCCTTTGCTTTGGAATTAAATTATGTGACTGTGGGGGTCAACAATTTGCTAGAGCAATGGGAGCTAATTGTCTATACACAGAGGAATGGTTCTTTCAGACTATCTGTCGAATCTCTGAAATCATTCTCTGTATCTGAGCTCTGGGTGCTTCGAAACAAGGTTAGGCGAAGCTCCAACCTGAATGAACTCCTTCGTGACAAACTGCTGGAACAAGCTGTATTCAACAGTCCTCAGGTTGTCAAGAATCCCTACTGTATTAAGTTCGTTCACAAGGAGATCTTCAGCACTGTCTATCTCAACGAAGAAGCCTTGCCAAAGTATCCAGCTAAACAACTTGCTCTTGCCTCCACTCTTTTAAGAACCAAGGGCTTTGCTTCTAAAGCTAAGTCTGATGCTGATGATGTGATTCTTGCTCACTGCACTCGAAATAATGTTGCTCAGTACTTTCGAAGGATGAAAAATGTTACAAAATCTCAGCCATCAGACTTCCGCGAAGACCCTGTGGATTTGGAAGTACTTCATCAACTGGCTCTGGCAAAGGAACGAAAGAAGCGTGGTGAATCCACTACATCTGAAGTGCCAACCAGGGAAGAACCGTCAACTCCTATCCTTCACACTTCTGATATCGAAGAAGGAGAAGTTGATCTTTAGATTCATTAGGGATTTGTAATATATGTTCAGTAAGAACATCCTTTTGTAATCTAATGTAATCTTTTGAATTCTGGTGAATGTTTAATGAAATACCAGAAACTTTTTGCTATTTACAATTCATGTTTAATCCTTTGTCTTATCAGTTAGTTGAGTTATCCTCTCGATAATTTGCATGTTATGTTAACAAACAAATAGGGGGAGATTGAAAGGCATATGTTTAGCCTATTTGTAATTAAAGAAGTACCAACTCAACTCTGATAAGAAATCAAGGTAAATAGCAAGTACTGTTGAAGGAATCCGTACGAAGAACGTCAAGTGATTTATTGAAATTATATGTCTAAAGAATTTCAGGATGTTGCTGCACACCACTGGAAGAAGTTCATTAATATGTTCAAGCCTCAGTGTACAAATAATCTTTTGTAGCACGTCCAGAAGTCCAGAAGGTATAAAGTTTTAATACTTTATTTATTCAGAAGATTCCATACTATTGTTACTAATGAAGAAGAACTACGAAGACAAAGAATCGACGAACAAGCCACATCTCAAATGTTTATTTGATAAAGAATATTTTATTCAGCTAGATACAGATGAACCAGACAGTACATTTGTGTGTCAGCTACTCTAATTAAGTATTCTGCATCAACTACAAGTGGCCGTTCAATCAAGACAAAGATCTACAAAGTTTAATCAAGCCGGAAGTCTCTGCTGATGAAGATATACATTTATATAAGTATTTATTTAATTATCTCACTTATCAAAATAATTATATTGGTTGTATAATTTATTAATTAAATTGATTCACCTTCGAATTAATTTAATTTATGAATGTATATAATTAATATAATTAAGTGGGTGATTATCTAATATTTATATACATTATTTAAACTGATTATTGCATCAAATAGCTCGGTATGACTTTATTTAGTAAAGTCATACCGTGCCCTGCCTTATGACTTTCCCTGAGATGTCTTAAAATGTCATACTATGGCTGTTTGTGTGAGTAAATCATTCGGTATGACATTCTCTTGATAAGTCATACCGTTTGCTCTCAACAGACTTCATCTGGTATGACATTAGAATGTCATACCGTGTCCCTCCTGCAGGCTTTCTCAGTTGTGTGTATGACTTGCATTTAAATTACTTGAAAAAAGTCATACCGAAGTGATCAGAATGGCTTTTGTGTTAAAAGTCATACCGAATGACTTAGTGGCCAAGTCTGATTAAGTCATACCGAGTTTTTCAGTATGGCTTTCTCTTAAAATGTCATTCCTTCCCTTTGTTTGGCATGGCTTTGTTGTATTAAGTCATTCCTAAGCTAGAAAGTCATTCCTTTCAATGTCATACCTAGATCTAAGTGGTTTGCCTATAAATATGGCTTCACTTCTTCATTTCTCAAGTGTTCAAGCATTGTAAAAGCTTTCAAGTTGTTTGTAACTTGCAATTGTTATATCCACAGTTTTCTGTGCTTTGATCACTCGGTTGTTTTAATCACTAAACTAGAATATATCCTGTCGAATTTATTCTATGAACTTTAGTGGACATTAAAACGAACCATATTAATTATATAACGACTTAAAACTTTGTTATATTAATTAATTAAAATCTGTTCAACAAGTTTAATTCAAATCAGATTATTCCGCCGCGATTTTTTAGTGACGATTGTATTCAACCCCCCCCTTCTACAATCGTTTCAGGACCTAACAGATAACAAGTATGGAACCCACCCACTTTAATTCAAATTAATACACCCATTTTACATTAATTCTAATTCACTAAACCCTCTCATCCTCTCCTATAAATACCCCCCCATCACCCAACTCTTTTCTTCAAGCTAAGAGCCAAAGAATTGCTAGGATTTTTGAAGTAAACACTCTTTCAATATATACAAACACTCTCTTCATCTACTTCTCCATTAAAACCTTCTCATTCTTATATATATATATATTCATATATACACAAGGTTTTAATCACCAAAGCTTTGTTTCACCCAACCAAGCTTTTTCCCACTTAGTCAAGCTCTCCACCACATGTTTTCGACCTCCCGAAGGGCTGCCTAAGAATATCCGTGTGCTCAAATCGTATCGAACCTCCGGCGAATTTTTCCAGCAAACTTTTTCGTTAGTTTTCATAAGTGGTTACTTTTTTAGCTTCATATTCGAGTCTTAACCGACCGATTTGTTTTTCTATATAAGAGCTCATACTTAAATATATATTTTCATCTCTAAAGCTCTTCATATACGGATCTATCTTTTCGAACAATATATTCGAAAGATTGGTTACCCGATCTAAATATTCGGGTTATACGAACAAAGTTTCGAACTCCAAAATATACGGAGTTTGGTGTTGATTTCATACACACCAAAATAGATTGATCTTACTCCTCATAATCTTAACTTTATTATCTCGGAGGAAAAGATATTATCAACAAGCTCTCTTTAATATTATACCACTCGAGTTGGCCGCTCGTTATTATCGGGAATATTTGTGCACTAACCTTACTTGCTCTCTAACAAATATTTGTGCTCCCTTTCCCGTCACTCCCATACCCTTCTTGTGTTGGTGAAATACCCATTTTCAGCCTAGTGCTTGGTGGGGTTATTAACCGGACGAGATACGTGGTTTACGTGTTTATTTACCGAACGTGTGTGTTGGGGTGTGATTTACTTTCCGCACGATATTGTTTGCTATATTGCTTGTCGTACTAACGCAGATACTTTGGCCTAATATTGTTAAACTTGTGCTATTGTTGAAGACTCTCAAGAACTCTCTCTCGATCTAAATATTATTTATTAGTCTCACAAAGACTACATTAAACGAGGAGTTACCTTGTAACGAAGTTGTATACTAAAACACTTTGTATCCTTTTTATACTTCGTCCTAAGACAAGTATATTCGTCCATATAGCCAAAAGAGCTTAAAAGGACTTTAGTATTATCTACAAACTCCAAGACGCGTGAATATTATTTATTCGGAGGATTTTGTGCGATAAACGTATTCATCGATTTTAAAGATAAATCTATCGAGAAAGAATACTTTCGAGATCTTAAGCTTTCGGAAAGCTTAAAGAACTCTTGATCTTTAATATTCTTCAACCAAGAATATTATTGTTAAACTCGGCTTAGTTAATCTAGCCAAAACTCTTTTTATAAAACAAGGATATTTCATAGATATTGTTTTCTGAGATTTGCAGTGAGGTGAAAGTGAAGTGAGGTGATCTTTGTTCTAAGACCCAAGTCCTAGATGTGCTAGCGGGGAGTAGGGCTGTTAACGAAACAAATATTTAATGAAATATTCGGTATTCGAATTCGTTTAACATTATTCGTACTCGTTTGTTAGCAAATACAAATACGAATTCAAATCTTAAAAAATATTCGGTTTGTTAACGAATACAAATTCGAATAGATAAATATTCGTATTCGCTATTCGCTTAATTATTCGGAAATTAAATTATATATATATATATTATATAGAAAAATATTATATTTTTATTTAATAAAATTATGTACTGGTAAGGGGAGCTCTTCTAGTTATAGCCACAGACCGACAAATCAGAAACAAAATGTCACACCTTCTGGTTTATCCAGGTTTGTTCAATCAGTAATTTGAATTTTATATTATTTGAGTTGGATGATTGTAGTCTGTATTATTAGTACTTTTTATAGTTTGCTTGAATTGGTGAAATATGGGAGTTTATAACTTTTGTCACGTGTCAGCAGTTTAGTTATTTTTTTCATTTTCTTCTAAATGAGTGCCTCAAACGAATATGAATAGTTCGTGAACTTAACCGAATACGAATACGAATACAAATAACTATTCGGATAATAAACGAATACAAATCCGAATATGTATATTTAAACCGAATACAAATACAAAAACTATAGTATTCGTTTCGAATTCGTTTCGTTAACACCCCTAGCGGGGAGTTAGTCGTCTTCGCACCGTGAGGAAGAGAAAAGATCCAAAACCTAAGACCTAAGATCCAAGACCGACAAAAGCCTAGAAGTTCAAAGACTACAATTGGAGTACAACGACTTTAAGGAGGTAACGGGGAGTTACGCTCTAAGAAGAGTCTTGTAAGTTTACATTTATAGTGAGGAGGTAACGGGTAGTTACGCTCCAAGAGATATATTTGTAAAGGCTTCTGATAAGTGGATTTCATATCCACTTGGAAGCCTTCGTTTTGGCTTAAATGGATGAAATGGCCTCAAGCTTTTTATGTTTTTGATATGTTTAAGTGTTGTGTTGTGTAGGTTTCTTGGAAGGAGGACGAAGAGGAGATTCATAGCTTTCATTGAAAAAAAACAGCGAAGCAATCGGATGCACGAGGCGAGAGTTATGGGCAAAGAAGTGTCGGGTGCGTGTTCTGCCATTGTGAGGCGCCCGCCTGAGCGTTCTGACCTTGTGAGGCGCCCGCCTGAGATGTGAGGCGCCCGCCTCACACTCTGGGCGGGATTTTTGGCCCGTTTTGACCGTTTTTGATCCGTTTGAAGGCCCGTTCGCTGGGGAAGTAAAAGAAAGGCCTGGGGAACCAAAAACATAACCTATAAACATTCTAAGAAGCACGTGATGGCTAGGAAGAAGATCTAGATTCATAGTTTTCTTTTGTCTTCTTCCAATTAAGCGATACTTTTGGATGCTCGTTTCGGATTCGTTTCTTAACTCTTATTCTAGTACTTTGAGTTTGTTTTTCCTATTCAGTACCATGTTTACTCTTATTCCCATGATGATGAGTGGTTCGATTATGAACTAATCATTATCGTGGGATTCTAGCGGATTTATATATGGATTTCAGTAGTTGAATTGCCTTAAATAATTGTGTGATGAATGTTGATTTCTTCGTATTGGTTGTGCTTATTCGTCTTGGATGCGTAGCTAACATCTTAGATTGTTTGTTAATCTTTACTGAAGCGACAGTGGATATATTGATTTAGAACTTGCCATGCGAACATAGGATTATGTATTCGATATACATGATTAAGTGGTGTGATTTTAACCATCTTGCATCGCCCTATGTAATCTTAATAGTTTACTTGTTCTTCAACAGTTATGTTTTCAAATTCTATAGACATATAGGGTCTAAGCATAATTGGTGTCTGTTTACCTTCTATCTTAATTGTGGATGTGTAGCAGTATGGTGCACGTATAACAACAGTTAGCGTGTATCAGTCTCGTGTTATCTGATTAGTTATCAACCATCACATATCGATAAGGCATAACTCTGAATGAAGTATATAATGAAGTTAGAATCTCATGTTTTATTCTCATAAGTAAATCAGTTAATCACTTAGTTTATTCGTAGTTCAGTAATTCGATTCTATTAGCTAATTTAGATAAAAACTAACCAACTTGTTAATTGTCCGAGCATTGAATAATAATCATACATTGGTGCATAAGTGCATATTTCTGAATACACCAGTCTCTGTGGGAACGAACTGAATTGAATTTCTATACTACTTGTGACCACGTACGCTTGCGTGATTTTGTGCGAACAAGTTTTTGGCGCCGCTGCCAGGGACTCGGTGTTATATTTTAGTTTATGTGCTTGTCATCAGTGGTCGTTAAAGTTCAGTGACTTGGATTCTTTTCTCACTTTTATTTCGTTTGTGTGTGTTTTAGGTACTTGAGCGACGTGTATGCGAACACGTTCTCAGGCCCGTAAAGAAGCATTGGCAAAAGCAGAAACGATAGTGAGCACTACAATGGGTGATCGACCACTAGTTGCGAATGATACTAAGGCTCTTAAGGCTTTCTCTCAGCTACAAGGAGATGCTTCGAAAGTGCCCACATCATGGGATGCCTGATTGAATGGTTATTAATTGCTTCTATAATGGCTTGGGTCCTCAATCGAGGTCAATGCTCGATGCAGCATCAGGTGGAGCTCTATGGGCTAAGAGCAATGATGAGGCTTATGAGTTGATCGAGATGATGGCTGCGAATGAATATCAGAATCCTACTCAGCGTCTTCATCAGGGCAAAGCAGCAGGAATTCTAGATGTTGATGCTACTACAGCTTTGACTACTCCGCTTAAGGCTCTTACTATGAAGGTGGATTCTTTGGCAAATTTGGGAAATCAACAGCCACCTTCAGTTTGCGAACTTTGTGCTGGTGCACATTCTTCTGATCAGTGTGCTATATCTAGTGAATCCGCTCAGTTTGTGAGCAACTTCCAGCGGTCTCAACAGCCAGCTCCTGCCACTTATCATCCCAATAATCGGAATCATCCGAATTTCAGCTGGAGCAACAATCAGAACTTCATGCCACAACAGCAGCAACAGTTTCAGCAGCAAGGAGCTAGACCTTTCAACCCTTCTGGTTTTCAACAACAGTTTGCACCGAAACAACAATTCCATCCACCTGGATTCCAGCAACAAAATCATGGGGTGGCTGGACAGTCTTCCAACGAAAGATCTGAATGGGAAGAGATGAAATTAATGATTAAAAGCCAAGCGGTGTCAATCAAGACTTTGGAGAACCAGATTGGGCAGATTGCTAACGCGTTGATAAACAGACCACAAGGAACTCTTCCTAGTGATACCGAAGCCAATCCGGGTAAGAGGGAAGTAAAAGAACAGGTGCAGGCAGTCACCTTGAGATCCGGAAAGGTTACGAAGGATAAAGACTCAGCAACAGAGCAAGGCAAAGAGGAGAGCGATCCACAAGTTGAAACACCCGTACTCTCACCTAAGTCTGATAGTGGAAAAACTGTTGTTGAGGCTGACAAGAATGAAATCAACGAGGAAGCAAGCAAGGAATCAGACGAGAAGTCTAGTATGAAAGCTGATATTGGGGTCAAGCAAGTATATCCACCTCCCCCTTTTCCAAAGAGACTTCAGAAGCATAAGCTCGACAAACAATTCACTAAATTTCTAGAGGTTTTCAAGAAACTACAAATCAACATACCTTTTGCGGAGGCTCTAGAACAAATGCCGAGTTATGCTAAATTCATGAAAGGTATTCTATCTCGGAAACTCAAACTTGAGGAATCGGAGACTGTGGCTTTGACCGAGGAGTGTAATGCTGTGTTGCAGCAGAAGTTGCCCCCGAAGCTGAAGGATCCGGGAAGTTTCACAATCTCGTGTACCATTGGAAAGTTATCTTTCGACAAGTGCTTGTGTGACTTGGGAGCTAGCATCAATCTGATGTTGTTGTCTGTCTTCAAGAAACTTGGTTTGCCGGAGCCAAAACCTACAAACATGTCCTTACAACTGGCTGATCGGTCGATCACATACCCGAGAGGTATAGTGGAAGATGTCTTGGTTAAGGTGGATAAGCTCATCTTCCGTGCTGATTTTGTCATTCTAGACTTCGAGGAGGATAAGAACATTCCCATTATATTGGGAAGGCCGTTCTTAGCTACAGGCCAAACTTTGATCGATGTGCAAAAAGGAGAGCTTACAATGAGAGTTCAAGATCAGAGTGTCAATTTTAAGGTGTTCAACGCAATGAAATTTCCAACCGACGAAGAAGAATGCTTTAAGGTGGAGCCACTAGAAGCTGTTGAAAATTCTGAGACGGGGCAAAAGCTAAGGCTAGATGCAGGCAGTCAACTTAACGACCTCACCATCCCTGCCACATTGAGTTTAACAGCCGCAGCCCGGAAAGTGTTGATACTACCAGATTCAGGAGCACTGATCAGCTCACCAGCTCCAATACACTTGTCAATATATTTGTAAAAGCCCGAAAAGTAGAATTCCACATTGCAGAACAATCAAATCAGATCTCGCAACATAAAGATAACCCTTTCATAAATCAAGGACTTTATACTAATCATACCTTTACGCTTAGCAGGTACTTGTGTATACCTATTATCATTATTTTTGCATTTCTTCCTTTATAATAATCCGAAACTGAGACGCCGTGGATACAGAGCACACTTATTTGGCAATGACAACAGTCTGGACCTTACTTTCGTCCTAATATAGTTTACAAAACACTCCAAGAGAGTACTAAAACATAATATATATATATATATACATCAAAATATAATCATTCCCAAATTTGGACAAACCATTCCATGAGAGTACTAAAACATAAGACAAAGTGATATATATGAATTTATTTCCAGCACAAAAACTTACGGAAATTGAAGAGGAGACACATGGACTACAGTACTAAATCCTTACATTTCAATAGATCATAAAATTGTCTCAGTATTCTCATCAAACAGATGGAGTGCAAAAGCCTCACCATTTTAGTAGAAAATCAAGAAATCAAATAATCACTTGACACAAAAAGAGATTAACCTAAAAAAGGGAAGTGATATAGATATTGGGGAAAAGGAAATACCTCCTCCATCAGTAGATCCGAGCAACGGTAGTAATCGCCTCCAACCCAATGCTGAGGAAGTTGTGAGCGCAATTAGAAGCAAGTCGTGAAGGCTGTCCAAGCACAAGTTAAGACAGTAAAAATATGTTCCTCAAAATATGATGTTGCCCAAATACAGGGGAACCATTCCGTGAGACATACAACATAAAACTTACATATTTGAGAGGATAGAATCCTCGGACAAAGAATTTAGCAGAAAACAATTGTTCAAGCCGGTAGATGATTCTTATAAAACAACATCCGAGCTTTACATAAAAAACCCTAAAAAAGTAAGGTGTAAAAAAATGAGGTGTGCCGAGAGTGCGCAGAAGTACCGAGAGCAGCAGCCCAAATCGCCAAGGAAAGAACCTCGAGGAAGACGTCGAAGCAATGCCCAGTAGCTGAAGATGTTGGTAAAGAAAGAAATTCAAATATGAGGAAAGAAGAGATTTGTTTGAAAGTTTGAAAAAGAGAGAATAGAAAGATATGGCTAGGGTTGGGACACGTGGGCTGCAGAAGTTTTGACCGTATAAGAAGTTGTTGACCAATGGCAAAATACAGCAATAACATTATTTGTAGAGGGACAAAGTGGACTTTTCCAGGGTAAATAGGCAACAGGATTTATATATCTATCTACATCTTCTTATCTATATCTTCTTAATGAGCGCAATGCCCGTTTAACCTTTTTACCCACGGATTCCTCATTTTACCCGGATTTTACCCGTTTCTCAGTTCTTATCATCAAGTCAGCATGACCCGTTTACACAAAATATAACCGAAACATAACCGCCTTTGCTACATTCTGCATTGAACCTTCCTTTCCGACAAATACTCCGAGGTTGACTTCCTCGCGCACAATCAGTGCAAAATCAAATCATGAGCTGATTTATATCCTCCTCTGTAATTATGGTCAGTGGCGGTGTTTTTCGAATTTCGAATTCAGATTGTCTACTCTTCATCAGGGTAGGATATCTGTGCTTTATTGCTTTGCTTTCTGACTTCTTTTTGTGGACTGCTTCTTCGCACGTTTCTTGGAAGAACTCGACAAGTAGAGGTTGAATTTTTATGTCATGTTTACTCTGCAGTTACCGATGATTAAACCTGATTTTCCATTGATCAAATATGGTTTGCAATGAACAAAGATTTCAATATATCAGGTGGCAAGATAAACAAAGAGAATCATACAGACAGATCCTTTGTCGGTGTCACGGGTAATCTCACAGCATTATGTTTTAGCATACGAACACCACCTGTTTGTTTTCTAGTTCATCGCCATTTGTTTCTTACATTAGCTGCATTCCTCTATTTTTCATTCATCTACCAATCTGCAACT
This sequence comes from Daucus carota subsp. sativus, assembly GCF_001625215.2. Lineage (NCBI taxonomy): Eukaryota > Viridiplantae > Streptophyta > Magnoliopsida > Apiales > Apiaceae > Daucus > Daucus carota. The sequence continues at coordinate 25,097,519 of NC_030385.2, read as the reverse complement.
TCTCTACATTGTTGGTGTGTTCATTTATATTTTTCACTTTCATTTTATTCTCTCTTTTTTTTTAATCAATTCTGCTTATCTTTATTCCATTTTCAGGACTAGGATCCCCAACTCAGGGCAGCTGGGCTATTTGAAGGTACTGTAGTGATATTGCTTCCTTATGTGTTTTGTTCTTTGCTATGTGGAGTTTTGTGTGTTTGATTAGCAGAGCAGATCATTTATGAGGATATGGTGCCAAGTTCATTAATATTTTTTAAGCACTGTATATATATTTAACGATACAAGCAGTTTGTTCGGCCTGATGAGTTGTAGAACTGAATCAATTTTACTTGCAAATTTTGTGTTTCTTGAATGGACTCTTGCTTGTGTGCTGATTTTTAATTTTAGGTGTTGACGATAGAAGGTTTTTTTTGCCTTCCAATTTCCCATTCCTACAAGTTCTTTGCCTATTGATTGTATTTGTAATTGGTTTAGATTAATCAATCACTCATTTATGGGACTATATTGTTCACCATGATCTAAAATCTAGCAATGTAGCGCTAGGTGCATATATGAATTTTAAAATTACAAATTTTATGTGTCACTCATTTATTGTTCTTTAAACTATTTAGTTAAGGTGTACAATTACATTTTGACGGGGAACACATTCCAAGGTGGTGTTTTCAATGGACATGGTAATGATTTACATGATATAGGTGGGTGATTTACATGAAAATGTAAGCTTTATTAATGATTTTTACAAAGAGATCTCTATCGCCGCAGATAATCTATCTGACCTATTTTTTGTGTCTATGTTTGTTTTGTTTCAGTGCTGGAATCACGAACCAGGTCGCCACTGTACTCAAGGTTGCAAGGCTTCACATACATCTGGTCCTGGTTTGTTTACTACGACTTTGTTATTAGCTTAATGCCTTCTGAATGAGTCATACTTATTTATGTGATCAAAGTCGATGTTCGATTAGCTTATTCATATATTTGTTAGCTTCTAATATGATTGGGTCTATACTTGACAGGAATCCTCAAAGGTTCAAAAAAATCTGAAAAAATATATTTCCACTGGTAAAGGTACCCTTCCATTAAACCTATATTTCACAGTTAGGCTTTGCCATCACAATTGTCGTTGTAAGTTTTAACTACATTTACTTTCTGTTATGGTTGGCCGATATTTCAAAGAATTGTTATGTTCTTGATTTAAATTTGAGGATTAATTGTCTTCTTGGCCTGTCAAATAAAAGCTGTTCAAGATTTATATTTTTTACGAAGGTCTTCCTTGCCATGTGAAAATTAACAGGGAGTGGTGAATAGTTTGATGATGAGAGTGAAGAAATAACAAGAAAACTCGATTACATTTCATTGAACTAACTCCTCTGTACAATCATAGAGACTATATATACAAGAGGTGAGATGAATTCTCTAACTAACTAACTAATATTCTTGCCACTATTCAGTTACATATACAATGACTATTCTACTCTGAACGTTATAAGCTAATCACTGTTGTAGTTTAAATCCAATATAATTTTAATATTATATAGGTTAGCACCTGCATATGCATAGTTATATATCCATGTACTCAAACTTCCATGCAAGTCAAGATGTATATAAAGAATTATAGAAAAAAAATTCATTATTAAATATGAGCCTGCAGGTAAGATTTAGTGAAAGATGCTCCTAAATATATATATAACCTAATTAAAATAATACATCTCTTTGTTCTTGGATGATTTATTATTTTTACCCTGGATGTATAAATTTCTCTGATCCCAAGGATATTTATTTTTAAAGATTTAACATGTATATATGTTTCCAATTGCTCTTGCATAAGTATACTCTGCACTTCTGATTTTTATCAAAAAGCCCAGGATCACAAGCCATAGTGCATCACCTTAAATAATTAAGGTTTTATAAATAAGCCAAGGAAACTCGACACACTTCTTAACTTAAAAACTTAATTATTAAAATATGGTGATGTTTCTCTTTACAGATTGCGATCCTCCAGACGATCTCCTATCTTCTGCAGTTGAGAAGTCCTTGAAAAATACCGAATCTTCTTCAGCTAATTAGATAGTGCCTGCATTATTTTATTCCAAACAAACTATTGTTCACTGCACCTTATATTCTGTAAATGCATACCCATTCATATTAATAAAAGCTCTTAGGTATATGTTATTATTGTATATAGGTAGAGTATCTGACGCCAAATTGGTCTGCCATTGCTTAATCCATCCTGACCCCTTAAGTTATCCGTCGCTAGAACCCATCCTCTAGGGTGATCCTGATTTTGGGTATTTCATGTGCTCTTATATGTCATTCCAGTTTGAAATAGCCTACCTCTGATTCATAATTAGTCTCCCACTCCCTGGAGTGCCTGCAATGCCTACAGTAATAAAAAGTCACTTCCAATTATCAGCCAACTTAATTAGAATTAAAGTACTTCAGCGGCTACATAATTGTTATTATAGGATTTTAAAAGATAACAAAATACAATATATATCTACTCCATAAGATTAACAGATAAATTAAGAAAATACATAATTTAGCTTAGGATATACATGTCGTATTAAACTGCAATCAGTTGCCGTTAAAAATTTATGTACTTGAGTTAACAATAACTTGTGTTTGTGCCCAGTAACACAGGTTCATAACAGAACCTTTGGTATAAAGCGGCAAAGGGATGTTCCACACAACAACAGTTGTCTTAAACACTACACTAAAATGACCTGTACAACATAAACATGCTTAATTATTCCGTAAATGCATAACCATTCATATTAATAAAAGCTCTTAAGACGCATATGTTATTACTGTATATAGGTAGAGTATCTGACGCCAAAAGCGTTACAGCACAGATTTGAAGAGTAGTCGTGTTGCTTCACATTCAAATATTTAAGGGACTTTTTACTATGTTTTAAAATGAAAACGACCTTAGACTATTTTTGTAAAGCCAACATATTGATTAATATATAGCACTATATTTCTTCATATCAGGTAGCAGTATACGTAAACGACACCATCACTTAAGTCAAAGTGTTAGACAAGTGCTTGGAAGAATCTTTCTTTTATAGTTTCAGAAAACCAAGGAACACATTCCAAATTCACATTGGTCTGTCCATTACTCGGACAATATTAAAAATAATGGAGTAGTGCAATTATTAAAAAAAAATGCAATTATTCTTTTGAAGCAGTGGGGATGGAGTAGAGCAAGGTATTCTTTAAGACAGAAGACTAAATATTTTCTTCCATCTCCGTGTTCTTAATCTAGAGAATGTTAAGGATCTTGATAGCAACTCTGTGCCCTGTCAATGCATGTTCTACAATTTTAACCTTTCCAAATGAACCAATGTGAACTGTTGATGATAATTGTTGTTTAGTAAACACATTAATTATGAATATAGAGAGTCTATTAAATGTGCAGACGTGTCTAGCAATGCAGCTGTACCAGTCTAATATTCATGGTATGTTTTTCAGTTGTACACACCTCTGATGAAGCTTTTTTTGTTCCCAGACGGTGAAGATCGCCCGTTTCCAAGACAGCGTAATGCACTGACTGGTGCAAGAAGACTGGAGCAGCTTTTCGACAAAGCTGATGATATGTTTGTGGACCAACACTCTGCGCACCACCGTAAGTTGTACTGAATATTTCCAGCACACAAGCGTGATTGAATTTTTTTTTCCTACACAATGAGATAAAAGTACCTGTTACTTTAGATAGCCATTGTTAATCATTTTTATTACATTAGGACATTATGCTGGTGATGACCCTTGGGAAGGTTACATGAACCTTGGCAGCCCCTCTGGACGTTGCATCAAATGTGGTTCCTCTATGTGGACGGAGGAACGCAACAAGTCTAGGAAAAACTCACAACCTACATACTCTCTTTTCTGTAGAGATGGCATGGTATCTCTCCCATTAGAGATACAGTTTAACTCATTGTCATCGGATGGATCTAAAGTTCCTTTCTACTCTGTTTAACCCATTAATTCTTCTATTTTAATGTTCTTGGTTTTGATTAAGGAAATGATAAGCTAAGATCACTCTGTCGGATAACATTCACATGTATGCTGGAAACTTGCAAAATACTTTTTATTGTGAGCTTTGATTAGGGAGTTGGAAGTGAGCATGGAGAGTTTCTTCATCACTGTTACCCATAAAAGAGGATGGTGGGCATGGAAAAAAAGGGTATTTTGATGTTATATGTGCAGCTATGAGGTTTATCTAACCATATTGCCCTGATGTAACATATCTATGTTCAATCATTTTTTGTCCGTATATTGATTCTATTTGTTTGTTAACTTAGAAATTATAAATCCAGTTACATGGTGCATATATATTCAGTAGTCTTGAAAATGAGCTCTTATGGTATATAAAGAAAGGAATATAATTCAAGGATAGATTATCATTATTAAATTTCTCTTATATCATTGTGCTTCTTAAAACTTGCACTAAATCACTATTTACAGGTCAGTGGGTATTGAGATAAAGTAAGCTCGCAAAATGGTCCAGCCCTCAAAGATAATGTAGAAAGCTTCAGTGTTGTTAATATATTAAATTTCTGCAATCTATTATACTATATATATATATATATATATATATATATATATATATATATATATGAGGTAGTAGCTATACAAAACTTTCTTAATTGGCATCGCAAAATATCTATGTGTATGGGTGAGGGTACTAAGACTTATACTAATCCAAGCCAAGATAGTTCAAGTTGAAGTTATACAGAAAGTATATATTATTTCATTAAGCTCGGATATTTATAATGTATTTAGGACAAAAGTTGTTGGTGCTGGAGGAGGAATTCATGTCAAAGTTTTAGAGAAGTGGCTGAGACTTGGGCTATAGTAAAGATGCTTGAAGTCTTTGTATAATATTCTTCTTTATTTGCTATGCAGCAGCAAGTGGCAGAATCTCTTAACATGACTGAGTTATAGTTATCACATTTCAGTGTTGAAAGTGAAGGTATGGCCAGGGATGTACAACTGTTTTTGTTGTAAATTGGGATTAACACATTATATAGGTTCTTTTTATACTAAAAATATTTGGAATTTTTATTATTTCTCTTTCAGAGTGCAGTACTTTCCAAAATCTGAAGAGTATATGATTGTTGCACTCATATCTGTGGCGTACAAAATGTTATCAGTGACAAGTTTCGTGCTAATGCATGGGTGATGTGGCAGCTAGAGAAGCATATGATGGACGCCTAAAGATCTTTTGATTTTGACTTCATAGTAGGATATGAGTTTAGATACATTAACTTTAGGTGAGTAGAAAAATAGTAATTATGTGGTTTCTGCAGGTTTTAACTGCATAGTATAATAATATTTTGGCTTCTGCCTTTTATTTTTGTATTTGGAGTGTTGTGGAAATTTGCATAGATATGAGCTTGATTTTGCTTGCAGGCGCAAGTGATATTGGGAATTGTAACCCCACATATGGTTTGTTGCTGTTTGTCATATACTTATATAGATTTTTCTTGATGAGAATGAAATATTATTAGAAGTTGACGCTGTTTTTACCTATATGTAGTTGCAAATGCCAAATATTCGGGGTTCCTTCTCTTCTGTACAAGGTCAGCAGTCAGGAGTCCAAACTCTTCCTAGCTTCCCTCCTCTTGCACAAAATAACCTGTATTCTAATTTAAAGCTCAAGTCACAAGAAGGTGAAGTTCCTGCTGGTCATGTCACAAGAAGGTGAAGTTTCTACTGGTCATCCAAATCCACTGGTTCAAATTAATTATACGTTTCCCTCGATACAGCTCAAGTTCAGCTTCCCATCTTAAGCTAGAGCAAATATCAGCAACAAGGTCTCACCGGTGCTGCCTGGAACATCAACAGTTTTTCCACTACACTATGAGAATATGATGAAATGTCTCCAAGGCCACAGATACAGGTGGCTGCTTCCCCTTATGTGAAATAGCAAGTGCAACCTTATGTATTTCAACATCAAAGCCAGACTGTGCCTGCAAAACTGGGGCATAATAGTGGACAGTTGGTACATGCTCAAGAAAAGTTATTTTTGGTATATCCACCTTTGTCAAACTTTTGGATCCATGGTTGTATATTAAAGTTTAAACCATTCAGGGTTTTGGTATGTCAACGTTTATTGGGTTAAAATATTAAATACAAATCATTTTCATCTCATTAGGTAAATTGATGAGTATCTAAAGTTGTTTTTATCAGAAACTTTTAACAAATTTTATAAGTATTTTTGAGTTACAAAAATAGTCTTTGTTTTTTTTATAACATAAATTTTTAATTTCCATTTCAAATGTTAAAGATAATAACATAATCATTATTAGAAACATTTATATTAAATTATTATTATAAACATAATCACACAACACATTTTATCACAAATATTGCAGTTTTTTTATAATAGAAAAATATTTAATTCCTAAATGTTTTTCATTAGATGCATATGTAATTTCACAAGGTTGTAATAGTATTGATTATTTTGATTTTTTAGAGTACCGAAACTTATTCTTTTGTATGTTGGAATCATAAATTGCGTTTTGATAGCATAAATCTTTAGTTTTTCATTATTATACAAGTATTAGTTTTTTTATGCACTTTCGAATTCAAATTTAATATTATATGCAAATATAACTCAAGTCCAGAAAATCAACATAATCAAGAATCAGAAATGTAATTTTTCAAATAAGTTTTACAATTACGATCCAATTACTAATATTATTCCCTTTAAATATTTTATTTTATTTCTAATTATATCGAAGAAAAAAAATACTATATCAATAATTTTATTTAATACCAAAATCTAATATTAAATTTTTACTAAATGGTAAAAGATAATTAAGATTGTTCCGACCAATATTTTGTTAGCATTAAATTTTAATTTTCATATAATCATGTTATATGAGTGGTTGAATTCCAATTTTTTACCTGCTTTGAAATTTAATTTAATTATAGAAATCAACAATTATATGAAAATCAAGAATTATAAAATAATATTGTTAAATATTAATAAATAACTGTTGGAATCAACATAGATTTTTAGTTATCATATTTAACAAAATTCTTAAAATAAAAATTCTCACTTATGTACTGGTAAAAGAAAAATCTCACTTATGTTACAATTATTTAAAATTTATGCAGATATAACCTAACGTTTGATAATCGGAAATCTATAATTTAAAAAAAATGATGTGATATATAAAACTTAATAAAGTAATAAGTATGATTTAGATCCAAATTTTACTTTAACTATATTTTGATTGCATAAATCCCAATCTATAAATCCCAAATATTTAATTTTTTGATGATGCAGTATCTGTAAATATACATAATATCGAATGTTAATATTGGTTTTATTTATTTTCCGACCTCATTTTAATGAATATTTTAATAATTTTACCCGCACGCGAAGCACGGGCATAATTCCCTAGCGTAATAGAATAGATAAACAAGAAAATGAGTATCCACCTACAATAGTAAAAGAAGAGTAATTCGATCGGTCCGGCTGGCCACCTCTGCCTGTGGCCATACATATTACATACATCGTACATGTAATGTTAATAAAATCACATGTACAATTCTGTTATGAACTGTTTTAAAAAATGTTTCAACTTAAAAGAACTCGAATGCCTCTATGCCTCGATGATCAAGAACAATGCTGTGCAAGATTGCTTCTATATGAACCAATTTATAACAACCTGTTCTACATTTCGTCGAACAGATTATGCAGTTCGAGCATTTACCGAGATGGAATCCCCCAATGCTTATGTATATAATGCTATAATCAAAGCTTTTATTCATTGCCTAAACCCCGTCCAAGCTCTACACTTCTATTTAAGTATGTTGAGAGCTGGAGTTAGCCCAAGTAGCTATACATTTCCTTCAGTAATTAAAGGTTGTGTGTTAGTTTCTGATTTAGGGTTTGGAGAATCTGTTCATGGGCAGATTTTTAGATTTGGGTTTGGTTCAAATGTGTTTGTTCAGACTTCTTTGATTGATTTTTACTCTGGGTTTGGGAGACTTGTGGGTGCAAGACAGGTGTTTGATGAAATACCTGAGAGGGATGGTTTTGTGTGGACTACGATGCTTTCAGGTTATTCGCGTGGTGGCGATATGGGTTCTGCGAGGAGATTATTTGATGAAATGCCGGAGAGGAATGTGGCTACTTGGAATTCTTTGATTAATGGTTATGCGAGAGTGAGGGATATGGGGAGTTGTGAGTTGTTGTTTAGAGAGATGCCGGAAAAGGATTTGATTTCGTGGACGACGATGATTAGTTGTTATTCTCAGAATAAGTTGTATAGTGAAGCATTGACAGTGTTTAGTGAAATGAGGATGAATGGAGTTAGAGCTGACGAGGTTACGATGACCACTGTGATTTCTAGCTGTGCACATCTTGGGGCGCTTGACCTGGGAAAGGATATTCATCTCTATGTTATGCAAAATGGGTTTGAACTTGATGTTTATATTGGGTCTGCGCTGATTGATATGTATGCAAAATGCGGGAGCTTGGAAAGAGCTCTTGTTGTGTTTTTCAAGTTGCAGGAGAAGAATTTATTCTGTTGGAATTCGATTATCGAAGGACTGGCAGTACATGGGCTTGCTGAAGAAGCAATCTCAATGTTTGGCAGGATGGAGAAAGATAATATAAAGCCTAATGGTGTTACATTTATTAGTGTTCTGAGTGCTTGCACTCATGCCGGACTAGTTGAAGTGGGTCGCAGATGGTTTAAAAAGATGACACATGAATTGTCGATTACACCACAAATTGAGCACTATGGATGTATGGTTGATCTGTTGTGCAAGGCTGGTCTTTTCGAAGATGCATTAGAACTTATACAAAGCATGACAATGGAACCAAATGCTATAATCTGGGGCGCAGTTCTAGGAGGGTCAAAGCTATACAAAAACTTGGATATTGCTCAAGTTGCAGCAAATATGCTAATGGTTTTGGAGCCAAACAATAGTGGATATTACAGTCTTTTAGTCAGCATGCATGCTGATGCAAACCGATGGAATGAAGTTGCTAAAACGAGGTCAGCTATGAAGGAACTTGGTGTTGAAAAAAGTTGCCCTGGCTCTAGTTGGATTGAAATGGAAAGCAAGATTCATCAGTTTGCAGCATCTGATAAATGTCACCCAGCCGCTAGTCAAATTTATTCTCTTCTACATGAATTAGAAAACCAGTTAAAGCTGTATGGCCATGTATTGGAGTTCAAGTTTTTTACATAGATTTAACACGAGATATAAGTGGACAAAGGGAACTGTTTGACTCTTACATGATCGCCTTTTACGTAAAAGTATTAGTTTAAATGGTAATTTGTTGGATATGAGAAGATCAGATATCTTAATGATTGAACAATTCAAACAATCATCTGACAGGAATGCAAAGACCAGATTGGATATTCTAAAGAAGCCAGAATAGTTGGTCAGTTCTTTAATGGTCTGTAGTTTCAGGTGATTGATGAACCCCTTGCTTCTAACAACCTGCTATCACTTTTTCTTTAGCGGTGATATGTCCATGTCTATTTCTTTTGTTTAAGTAATCTTATATTGTTGATATTCTCTATTACCAGCTAGTAATTAAGTGGAATATTTTGGATCAGCATATCGGAAGTATTCTAGTAGCACAATATGTGCAATCAAATTGTTGAGTTCTTATGTAACATAGGTGGTTGGTGGGAAACGAAGAATATTTGGGTATTTTGATACAATACTAAAAAATTCTTACTCCATGGCCTGCAGGTTTATATAGGGGATTTTTTTGTTGCATGACTGATCTCTTTAACTATTTAAATCAGGGACGTCTTTTTTCTTACACTTTATGATGAAGTCTATGTAGTTACCATTATTTGAACTGATCTTCTGTCTCACTTCTCTCTGGTTTGTGATATAAAAACTTGAAATATAAGTTTAAATTAAGATTGCTTGTCATGATAAAACTTAACTGCTAGTTTGAATCAAGATTTAAGGGTTGTTGAATTTTGATTTTAAATAATGATTGGATTATATAATATTCCACATGTAGAGTTTTGGGTTCATATTTTGGCACATGTACACTGTTCATTGATTAGTTTTGTCCTTTTACTTGGTAATATATATATATATATATATATATATATATATATATATTATTTTTTTTGTGCTTTTTTCAAACTAAAATTTCTAATGCATCGTTAATACTGAAGATGCTTCCTTTTACAACTGCTAGAACTAGATGCAGAGTGCTTTGTGAAATTTATTTAGAGTAGGATCACGATTTAACTCATACATAATTAACTTGTAACTTATCATTTCAATTCCTTTGTAATAGAACACTACTCACTACTGATGGGCTAGTGATTATTAAAATTTACACAGCAGACTAACAAGACACGAGGAAGTTTGAATTATGAAATATACTGATAAGCTCCTACTGAGCTATGTACAATAATATTGTCAATTTAAGAGGCCAAGTTCTCTCCCACTTCTAACATATAACTAATAAATCAACAGCCTTCCTTCATTGTCCTAGTCCTTTTATACCACTAGTTTGTGACAACACTTCTTCTTCCCCCAAATTGCCCTCACTTTTAAACTGAATTAGCCATTCTGCCCTTTCTTGCCATGTCTGGCGTATGGTAGTTGACTAAGTATCCATTGTCATGCATTATGTCCTCATTGCTATATGTAGCTTTAAATAATTGCTTTCATCCAGGTCTTGCAAATAATTTCGAAAATTCCTTCAGTTTAAATCATGGATGTGGATGGTGTCTGTTCGTGCTAAGTCATTTCCCTACACTTCTGGATCTGAAACTGATTACTAAACAATCAAATGTCGAATTGTTTTGTATTGCTATAATAGGAGGGTAGGAAAGGTCTGCTATAATGGTGTTTGGTAGGCATATGTGAATTTACGTACTCTGGTCTCAAAGTATGGAGATTGCTTGGAGTTTAATTTAGTGATTGTGTCAGTGCTCACTGCTTACTTAATGTTTTTGTTATACTTGCAGTATTCTGACAGGTTGCATCCTCCCTGTTCATCTGTGGTACGGTATGTGTTTTAACTCTAAATCTGCGGAAGTAATATTGTTTCTTATAAAATCTTTGTTGTCTAATCATAATGCATACCACAAATATTGTCTTTGGGTTTCCTAGGGGCTAGGCGTCAAATTTGTAGCTTCAAGCCGCCCACACCGCTCCGCACCACACCGCAAAATGCGGTTTTTATTTTTCGTGGTGCGGTTGCGGGTTGAAATTTTAACAAACCGCGCGGTGCGGGTTGCGGTTTGACATTATACAAGTGCGGTTCAAACCGCACCGCACCGCTATTTTCTACTATTAAAAATATATCTCATATAATTACAAATATTTATATTATGTAGATAGATTATTTATTATAATGTCTTTTTTGAAGAAATTATTTATTATAATGTTATCTCCTATGTGTGTCTATATATATGTTCAAGTTACTCAACATAATTTTAATAATTTTACAATATAAATTAAGGTTAGGTCTAAGGCGACAAATTAAATATTATAATTATATCTGTTTTCTATAAAATAAATTGTTAGCGTTGAAATCTTTTCATCTTCATCATTATCATACTTATATTTTAGTTTATATTTCTTTTGATGAGTATCGTAACTCTAAATTTGTATATATATATATATATATATATATATATATATATGTATATAAATCTATTATAAAAATTATTTTTAAATACATATAATTAAAATTATATTTATATTGCCATTCAAAAGTATAAATTTTTTGAATGTATAAACCACACAAACCGCATGAACTGGCACCACACCGCCCCGCAATTTTGTGGTGCGGTTTACACGGTTTTTATATTACGCGGTGCGGTTGCGGTTTACGAATTTTCTCAAACCGCATGCGCGGGTTGGTTCGTGGAAAAAACCGCACCGCGAACACCCCTAATTGAGGATTCCCTCATTCTTAGGTTTATAGATTTCAGATTTTTCCGTTCCAATAATTCCTCAATTAATTATACAGTTTGAGTGATGTTTTTTTTATTACTTTTAGATAGGTATGACTTTTGCAAAATAAGCGGTGGAATAAGTATTTTATAACAGAGTATCACCGATTAAGCATTCTGCATCGGAGCACCTTTTGACTATAGGACAGAATAAGCATCTTACACCTGACTATTCAGTGAATTTTTCTTATTTTTAATACAATAGATCTGTATAACCCGCAATTGCTGTAAGAGTATTTTGAGAGAATATGCACCTGCTGCTTCAGTATGCTGTGTAGAAATGTTGTAAGTATGGAATAGAATAGTTGATTCTATCACCTGTGGATAAGTCAAGTAATCTATCAATACCGAAAACTTGAAGTGTCAATGAAAGAGTTACCACAAACTTTACAAGCTACCACATAAAACTTAACAATATTGTAATTGTAGAGTGTGCTTTTATATAAAGCGTAGAAAGAAAGGCGGCAAAAACACAGTGTTGAAAATTTTAACCCTTTTAGTCACTTATTTTTGTTGAAAATTGACTTCAAAATTTTTTTATTTATTTTGAATAAAATATTAAAAACATTTTAAAATATAATTTGTAATATTTTATTGTTATAGTAAAATTTTATAACTAATAAATTGTAAATTTTGGCAAATTTAACAAAATGACAATATAAAACTATTTTTCACTTATAAAAATAAGGGGGTGTTTGGATTAAGGTTGGGAATAGGAACCGGGAATGGGAATAAGAATAAGAATGGTATAGAAACCCAAGGGGTGAGAAGGGTATGATTTAACCACCTAAAGAAATTGGGGTTCCCATTCCATACCACCAAATAACTAATCGAAACACTAATGCATGGGATTGAGGTTCCGATTCCTGTGAAGCGGGCTCATTAACCATGAAGCAAACACCCCTAAGTAAGCTGAACTTACCCTCCTCCTTTTTCTTTCCTTTTTTTTTTCTTTGAATGACTGACACCTTGGCATTATGTACTTATATTACACATGTTTGTATCTGCCTGCTACAGCCACAGGGAGAACAGTTCGAAATTTTACCCAAAATCTCAATTTTGTAATGGGAACAAAAAATAACATCTATATGTGAAAGTGGGATAAAACCCAATCATTATATTACATTTCATCCCCTACTTATTTTCGTAATTTTTTTTTTAATTTAGGTCTTTCACAACAAAGTTAAAGAAAATCAAGAACAACCTAGAAGGCCGGTATTTAGCATTCATTATTTATCATTGCTTCTATATCATCTTCAAAGCTTAGGAGGCTGTTTGGCAAATTCCTAAATGTCAATGTCTTTCCCCCTTCAAACCCCTCAAAATCTCTCAATCTCATCATCTACTTATCTTTCAGGCCAAACACTCTTTACCCTCATCCCCAAATTCTCACACCTCTCTCTCACTTCCACCTCAAGACCATCAAAACTAATTCAAATGGGAGGTGGGCCCAGAACATTCTCAGGTGGGGTCAATAAATGGAAATGGAAAAGAATGCAAGCCAAGAAAGCCGAACAGCTCCTTAAGGCAAGATTAGCTTGGGAGAGACAAATTTATGAAACGAGGAAGAGGGCTGAGCTGAAAGGTGCTGTCCCGGAACTCGAAAGACCCCGGGAAGTTGTTGAGAAAGCACCTAAGTTGTTCAGCTAGTGCTGATGAACAAGTTCAAGTCTTGGCTGATAGGTTTCAGAAGCCTGGTGGGCTTGATCTGTGGTCTGAGAAAGATGGGCCTGAATTGTTTAAGACTGTTGATAGATTCCCTTCTCCAAGATTTTTCCTGAAAGGGGTTGTTCATAGTATTAGGCCTTATGGGAGGGTTAATGAGGAAATTGATGAATTTGGGGGTTTAGGGAATGAAAAGAGGGTACAGATTGGATCTTTGGATAGAGTTAGTGATGGAATTGATGAATTTGGTGGTTCTGGTGGTGAGAAAGGGGTAAAGATCGGATCTTTTGATGAGTATGTTGAAAGCGGAATTTGCTGAATAAGGGGGATAAGGGGAAAGTGAGAAAGAAGAGGCATGGGAGAAGTGTAAGGGGATTGAATTTGAGTGATACGGATGGTAGAGTAATGAGAGTGTGCCGGTGGTGAGAAAAGAGGGATCCTTTAGTAGAGAAGGTGGAAATTCGGGAGTTCATGATATGAGTTGGAGTGATAGGAATGAGGGTTGGATTCGAGAAGAGTTGGTTTGGATGGGGAGAATAGTGGGAGATTGCGGGTGGTGAAGAAAGATGGATCATTAAGGGAATACGTTCGGGGAAAGTGAAAAGTGGAAATTCAGAGGTTTATGTGATGGATTTGCAGCGTGATGGTGGTTACTGGTTTAAAGAAGGAAATGAGTGAGTTTAAGTTGGGGATTTGGATGGGTCGGCACTCGGCAGAGGTTTGGTATATAGTGCTGGTTGAGCTATGAGAGATTAATATGTCAGTAACGTCATTTTAAATGAGCTGTATATTTATCAGAAATGTATATAGAAGAGCAATTACTTGTCATCCAGGAAGCAGTTTGTTTATGCTTATTGCACTTATAAGTTCAAGTTACTTATGTAATTTACACTAGATCGAAATGTAGAAGAATGATTAGTAATGGATTTTACTTATTTACGTCTTGATAGCTTCTTGTTTACTCGCCCTTCAAATTCTACAGAATAGTTACATCACACTGTTACAAGTTATGGTAGTTGCTGCCTTGCTGTAATATCTGTTTGTCATTAATATAGCTCTATAACTTTAAGATGCATCTTTAGAGCACAGAAAAGATTGAGATGGTAAATATCATTGATCACAAAACCTGAGTATGAATGGAAAAAAGGAGGGTATTGTAACAAGCACAGATTCCAAATAAGTTAAAAGGGCCTTATGCTCTGCAACTTTAAAACTGGACTTCTAATGAACACTTGAGTTGTCATCTAACATGGTAAATGATCTCTTAGTGAATCAATTAATCGCAGAGGAGTTGTAGAGCAATGATCAAGTGGAAAAGTCTGATTTTCCAAATAAATAGAGGTCATTCCTTGAAGAGAAACCAAACTAGGTGTATATGTAAAGCAGTCACACATGGGAGCAGATTTAACACCCGGAATGAACTCAAAAGTACCCATTTTGTGATTAAAACGGTAAATCTTACCGATTTCATAATATACAATCTCATCGCCATCCTTGAAACCCTGTTGCAGGTAGCGAAAACGCCTAAATTGTTCAAATGGTCTGAAACAATGCATCTTACTCCAAACACCACCACCTCTAGGGGTGTGCATTCGGTTCGGTTAACCGGAAACCGAATCGAATAACCAAAAAAATTTCGGTTCGGTTAACCAAAATACAAATTTCGGTTCGGTTTTCAGTAGTGAAATTTCCAAAATTTGGTTTTTCGGTTTTTAACCGCGGTTATAAATATTAATACCCTATTGACTTGATATATTCCTGATGGCCTATTTTTGGCTGTTCATATCTAATTCTCCGGTCTCGGATTCAATTCAAGGAATTCATCCGTCACTCTCACTCATTTCATGTAATTCATTAACCACTTGATTCATTGAAGCACCGGCATCACTGCAGAACTGGATGATGGAGGCTGGAGTAGCATACCAAAAACAAACATTCAAGAAGCAGAACATCAAAGCAGTAGAGTATCCAAAACTTAGATTTCTTATTTTATTAAATTGTTGATCATAACTAAACTTAAGCTTTCTGAATGTTTTTTGCAATTTTGATATTTTCCTTAAAATTCAGTTTTAAATGTCGGTTTTCGGTAAAACCGAATTATCTATTTCGGTTTCGGTTTAAAACCGAATATTTTTAGGTTCGGTTTTTGGTAGAGATTTTTCCATAATTTCGGTTTCGGTTAACCGAAAAAAAATTCGATTTCGGTTAACCGAATGCACAGCCCTAACCACCACAACATCCATTCCCCTCGTCCAAAGAATACGCCTCGAGTTTACGAACCGGACATGGTTCATAGGGCATGAAACTAAGAAGGTCTTTAAAATTGCCGACTTTAAATGTCTTGTCACTACTAAAATTGGAGAAGTCGGGCAACAACTTGAACTTGTTGCTTGCGGCATGAAACTTAGGTACTTTGGAAGAATAGAAATTGTACACTCAGGTTGGTTTGATCTAACTATTTGCATGTTCATTGATTGTGGCCTCCTTTGTGGTTCTCTAAATTACTTGTCCAAAACAAGTTGCGGATTATAAATGCTCAATATCCAGATAAATATATGTGCTGGTCGCGAAAGAGTCGTTAAATTTGTACAGTCTAAGCTTATAGAGAGTAATGAGGTTGTATTGTTTTGATAGTATATTATGAGGCTTAGAACTTTATGACATATCAAAAAGGATAAATATCAAGTAGGTCACTCGTTTCATCCAAATGTATCAATTGAGTCACTGATTCCCAAATTGACTCAAATGAGACACTCATTTGAAAATTTTGTATCAAAAATATCACTCTATCGTTATTCGAAATTTTGAAAGTATCATATATTGAGTTTCGCACATTTTTTATGAATGGTATTACATCTAAACGAAAGATTCAGAGTTCTAGTATTTTAGATAATATTTTTAGATTTTTAAAAATTTATCTCCTATTTATTTTTATTTAAATCAAATAAAACAATTAAAAAATTAAAAATAAATAGTTGATAAAATTTTAAAAATCTAAAAATATTAGCGAAAATAGTAGAACTCGGAATCTTTCATTTGGATGTAATACCATTCATAAAAAAAGTGCGAAACTCAATATATAATACTTTCAAAATTTCGACTAACGATAGAGTGATATTTTTGATACAAAATTTTCAAATGAGTGTCTCATTTGAGTCAATTTGGGAATCAGTGACTCAATTGATACATTTGGATGAAACGAGTGACCTACTTGATATTTATCCCCATATAAAAATTATGTAATAAACAGGATACTCAGACTTTCAAGACTTTCATTGCTTTTTAGAGGATATATGGGATGTTTGCTAGCTCTCTTTCATCTAAAAGTTAGGATCTTCAGTTCTGCATCAGTAGCAATTATGCCATCTGCGGAGGAGATCTGCCTTTACTTTCTTATATAATCATGTATTTACTACTTACTCAATTTGCATGTGTATGGCTGTCGCAAGACCCTAGCAGAACTAACTTATATTTGAGTCAATTTGGGAATCAGTGACTCAATTGATATATTTGGATGAAACGAGTGACCTACTTGATATTTATCTCCATATATACTCAGACTTTCAAGACTTTCATTGCTTTTTAGAGGATATATGGGATGTTTGCTAGCTCTCTTTCATCTAAAAGTTAGGATCTTCAGTTCTGCATCAGTAGCAATTATGCCATCTGCGGAGGAGATCTGGCTCTTACTTTCTTATATAATCATGTATTTACTACTTACTCAATTTGCATGTGTATGGCTGTCGCAAGACCCTAGCTGAACTAACTTATATTTGTGGTCTGCCAATCTCTCTGTCTTTTTTTTTTCCCTGTATGTTATTAATGTTTCTAAATTTTTTTTGTGTAATTTATTATACGAATTTTCTATGGTGTGCCCATGGGCACACAATAGTCACTATCTCTCATGAGAATACTAGCTTTTGATTGGTGGATGGATAATAAATGTTGATGGCCCCCCTGCATTTGCACCAATTCCACCAATCAAAAGAAGCCATTTTCATGAGAGTTGGTGCTTATTGTGTGCCCTTGGGCACACATTAGAAAAACCGTTTATTATATTATGTAGGGTGTAGTGAATGTGGTTATGGGAATTGCACCTGAAATTGGGGATGCTTTACTTGAGAGCACTCAAGTAACTTACAATCTATCATCAGCTTTTACTTGTGAATTGGCACTATCATTGTTATCTCATGAGAATACTAGCTTTTGATTGGTGGATGGATAATAAATGTTGATGGCCCCCCTGCATTTGCACCAATTCTACCAATCAAAAGAAGCCATTTTCATGAGAGTTGGTGCTTATTGTGTGCCCTTGGGCACACATTAGAAAAACCGTTTATTATATTATGTAGGGTGTAGTGAATGTGGTTATGGGAATTGCACCTGAAATTGGGGATGCTTTACTTGCAAGCACTCAAGTAACTTACAATCTATCATCAGCTTTTACTTGTGAATTGGCACTATCAATGTTATCTACGCCCCCCTCCCCCCCCCCCTCGCCAACACACACAAGGTTATATTGACACTCCTATAGCAGGGATATAAAAATTACCGGAATCTTATATGTTCCAAAACATGGTTAGGTAAGAAAGGTCACATTCACGGGATCGACAGCTGTTGGCAAGAATTTGATGGCAGCTGCTGCTGGGACTGTTAAGAAGGTAACGACTAGCAGATACAAGTTGACTTATATATGTTTTTAGTGTGCTCATTCTTTTAACTTCTGTGTCTTTAGGTGTCCCTTGAACTTGGAGGAAATGCGCGTTGCATAATTTTTGATGATGCGGAGCTTGGAGTAGCCGTTAAAGGAACTGTAAGCTGATATGTTTGTTCCAATCTTTATTTTACTATGTTGAGGGTTTTTTTGACAATATTGTGCTATTTGTATGAGCATATAGCTGGGAGCGGTTGATCTGAATCAAAATAGCAGTGCACAGAGACTTATATATTTTGTTTATTATTGACAAGTTTTTGCACCTTTTCACTGATTCTGTTTTGTACTAGGGAGCAAAAGTTTGGCTCATTATTTACCATTGTGTAAATATGTAATTGCAGCTGGAGACTAAGTTTCGTAATACTGGGCAAACATGCATCTGTGCAAATACAATTCTCGTGCAAGAAGGTAACTACAACCAGCTAACTGTCTTCCTATAAAATGCGTAAAAAAATGCAATTGAGGTTTTAATTGGCTGTATGATGCTACAATAAAATATGTTTTTCAATTGCATT
Organism: Daucus carota subsp. sativus; assembly: GCF_001625215.2. Lineage (NCBI taxonomy): Eukaryota > Viridiplantae > Streptophyta > Magnoliopsida > Apiales > Apiaceae > Daucus > Daucus carota. Next base: position 25,078,659 of record NC_030385.2, on the reverse strand, counting down.
ATATATTTCAGTATTGGTATATTCAGCAATCAGTTTTCAGGGCTGTTTTTGATTGGTTTGAAAAATAATTATCAACTTTAATTCCCTCTGTCAGTATTGAGTTGGCCCCGATTTCTTACAAAGTTGCGTCAAACTTTAGTGATGAAAAAACTCTACAATTAGTCCTTTGTCCCAGAGTCTTGATTTTCAGACTTGGTGCAGGTGTTTATGATAAATTCGCGAAAGCTTTGTCTGATGCTATTACTATATATATATTCTCTTAAGTGGAGTACCTCCATTTTGGGCTGGTGAGATATACATATCTACCTTCCGGTATAATGCATATTTCTATTTATTCAAGGCACTTTAACAGCGTAACATATTTACCCATTTTTGTTTTCAAATTCTAAATAAACTGAGCAGGATATATTTGGAGAGGTTTTGCGTGGTGATCTCGACCTCTCATCTGATCCATGACCCAAGGTATCTGAAAGTGCTTAAGATTTGGATAGGAGAATGCGATCATAGACATCTTAGAACTAATATAAATCTACAGACTCTCTTTGCTTATTGTCTGAAAATTGAGTTGTTGATTTTAGTCAGACACCTCATCTACTTCCTGTATGTTGTGGCATGTATGTATTATTAAATTGTCTACTCTGCAGGCCACTCATGTGTGAAGGTTGACGGTGTGGCACCTCACAAGCCTCTTGACTCTGCAATCTTGATAGGCTTGACTTAGTTTTCTGCTATGAATAAGCTTAAAAAGATGGTTCTGAGAGCAAGCATTTACAATGCTGTTTGAACTGTAAAATGACAAAAACTTAATAATGAGTGACATTTTCACGGCTACTTTAATCACAATTTACTTATGCAATGTAAAATTTACTTATATATTAAATATTAAATATATTAAATATTAAGTAGACAAAGTGAAAATTGTGTCGAGCTCTGTAAAATTTTCTTATATATTAAATATTGATATGTTGACTTGGATATATTCTTCTTAATTTCATCTTCTCTGATCCGAGTTTTTGATACCTCGTATAAATGATGACTGTAATACTAAGACGAAAAGAGAAATTGATGATGGGAAAATCAGAAGTTAACCTTGCGCATTGCTTAAACTTTTTGTTAACATTGTTTTAAATAGTTAACTTATACCCTGTTCATTAGAGCGTGATACTAGATTTGTGCATCAGTGGCAATGATGCCATCTGCGGAGGAGATCTGGCTCTTACTTTCTTATATAATCATATATGTTGTTTGAGTATGTACAAGGGATCTCGTGTTCAGTGTAGTATAATTTTAACCTAAAACTTTACGTGTTATTAGGATTTAGTTCCAAGTGTCAATAACTCGACAACCAAGAATGTGATTCATACCGAAGAAGCAGATAAACATAACCCAACTAAAGAAAGAAACAAAAAGTATTGGTCGGTTAATATTAGGAATTTTCCTATTTATTTTGTTGAGGTTTTAGTGTGAATCATGTGTTTAGGGGTCGTTTGGTTCATGCTTTTCTGGTATGAGGTATGAGTTTCGTCCATTCCAAACTCATTTCTGGTGTTTGGTTGAATTTTTTTTCCTTCAAACTCATACTTCAAACCTACAAGGTATGAGATTTTCATACCCAAGGGAATGGGTGGGTCTGAAACATGGATTTGAGGAATCAACTTTTTTTTCTTTTATTTTCATTTTTGTTTATATCTTTAAATTCAAATTATTAGTACTAAATGAGATTGATGACTCAGAAATATATTAAAAAAATTATTTCAAAATTTTTAAAAATTAATTATAATTAATCACTTAAAAATATTTTAAATCAGATATGCTCATTCCAGCACTCAACCAAACACATGATATTAAAAATAATACCTCAACCCCATACAACCTCAACCCGATTCCTAATTCCAACCTCATACCCGCTCTCCAACCAAACGACCCTTAAAGTATTGAATATGAGCCCCGAACCCTTAAAATAATAGGCATTTTTAAGATAATAATATTAAAATTCATTAATATTGATAAGAGGTTTTATATGTACATGTGTATTGATAATATAAACTGAAATATATATTAAAAATATATAATATAGTCTTCTCAATCGCTTGGAGCGCGTTTCCCCCCCTAATTTAAATATAACTTAACATGATATATGCCAACTATGTATTAATCCATAAACATATATCTTTTTATGATAAATAATCCATAAACTTATATCTATTTAATAGTTTAAATTTTTAAAGTAAATAATATCTATACTATATTCATATATTTATTTAAATGATTGGCTCACATCGGGTTTTTCGATTTAGTTTTAGCCAATAATTGGAAACGCGACTATTAAAATCCGTTCGTTTCTTTGATTTTCGGTTTCACTTCGATTTTATACGATTCAGTTTTAGTCAATTTTTTTGATTCCGGTTTCAATTTTCCTTCCGGTCCTAAACTTAGTTATCATCCAATAAACTTTTATATGTACTTATTCATACAATAATTTATTTATTAAGTTAAAATCTTCATAAATGTCTCATGAAAATTCAATATCAAATTGCCAAAAATAAACACGTAAATAATATAGAGTATAATAATGTTATCTTTTAGGTGCTAGAATTTTTATACATACATCTCTGATGGTTGACTTGGTAATCTACCCAAAAATATGACAAATTTAATCACAAATTGAACATGTTAATTTCAAAAAAAGACTCATAATTTTGTAAAACTTAAATTAATTTGGAAGAGCTAAATGTCCAATTATTTATTACATTCAACTATTTAAATTCATCAAAATTCCTAACTAAAAAGAAAAGGAAGAGCGGTTTGGTCCGAGCCCACGTGGATCAGGGCTGTCAATGGATCGGATATCCGGTCCGATCCGATCCAAGAGCTAATGGAGCGGATATGAATCATTAAAAATAAAATCCGATCCGAAAAAAATTTGATCGATTAAAATCCGATCCGTGAAACATAGTTTACAATTGATTCCTCTCTTTTGATGGTTTAATAATTTGCGGTAGTCATTACCGATTTTAAGATATCATGGTTGTACCACTTCAAAATTCTTACATCATACTGATAAATGTGTCTTCATCAGAATAACAGTGCAAGCCTCTTATAGATAAATAAAATAAGAACATATAACAAATGATAAACTTGACATAATATTTTAATAAAATCAGTTAGCCTATCCTATATAAATAATCGGATAAATAAAGATCGAATTTGAAAAATGGACTAATTTAAGTAAAAAAAATTGAAAATTTTACTATATAAAAAATGATATTAAAGTTGATTTTAAATTTACCGATGTAGCGTGTTAATATAAACCGATTAATTACCATTATAAAATATTATATACGACTCCCCTTATTTTTAAAGTTGAATCCGCCACTGATTTTAATGTTTGACATGACCATCTCTTGTCGGGTTGATACATTAAGTATTCTTTTTGGAACCCGGAGGTTCGTAAGTATTTTGAATTTACCATTTCTCGAAAATTTCCGGATATATATCCAAAACGATTTCTTGATACTTTTCGCTTAAAGATTCTTAGTATTGGTTTTGATGAATCGAAGAGTAATTACAAGCTGGTTGTATGTTATGAGCACAAGTTAGTTATTCTTACTTTATTTTATTGTTCTTCTTCTCACGCCTGGCAAAAATTAAAAGTTCTTGATTTTTTTTGGAGCCTTATAGCAAATATGTCCACAGTCTTGATTATACATCTCCGTGTGTAACTTCAAAATTATGCCCTTATTGGTGCTCTACAATGCATCGGATGAAAAAAAACTCGGAAGTTAAAACTGATAAAATTTGATTCTGAAATGGAAAATTTTATTTGGATTCCATCGTTTAGTTATCCTAGTGAGGCGGAGTCGCCTCGTATTGCGAAACTAAGGGATGACCTGAGCATTGTGTATTGAACTTGATGAGCAGAATATGAGTTTGATGGTTGGTGTTACTATTTGGACAAGGAGGATGCTAGTGCTCTGCAGACATAGAAGTACAAGTTAGAACTCGTTGATTTGTCTTTTGAAACATATAGACTAAAACACATAGGAACTCGTTGAAACATATAGACATAGTAGCTGGTATGATATCAGATCTAAAACACATAAATTGGTCACTAGGAATGGTGAGTTCTGGAGTTCTTTTTCGTATAAACCAAGCTTAGCGTTATTGAGCGGAATGCATTCGGTATATACAGATATTCAAGGTGCAGAAGTTCGTAACTCGCCGAAATTTCCGTGGGGAATGGTACACTCCTTAGACTACCCGTAAGATAAAAGGATGACTAAGTGTCTCTAATAACTACTTTTTTGACACCTTATCATCAAATATCGGCTGTCGTCAAGAACTAGAAAGATTACTATATTGATTTGTTGTTTGAATGTCTATAGTTTATATTGTAAAGTTGTTACTTGCCGAATTTAGAATTCGAGATGTTACTGAGATCGTAATGCTGTAATATCCTAATGTATCAGCTGTCATCAAGAGATTAATATGTTCGAACAAAACCTATAGTTTAGGTAGTAATATTGTTACTTACTAATTGATTGAGTTTAGAATTGGAGAGATTATGGAGATAATAATATTGTTTCAAGTCTACGATTATAATGTACTATTATCAGCTTTTTAGAAGTCCATCTTGCATTGTTTGATCTACCAGCAACACCCAAAACCCCCACTGATTTAACTACAGCTTGTTGTAGATCTTTTGCTGCATATGCTTTTGTGGAATGGATATCAAAATCATATATATATAACAGTATAGGTACTGTTCTAAAAATCGGCCGATTCAGCGATTAATCGGCCAGTTCATCGATAATCGGACGAATTCTAATGCGAATTTCAAAAATCGGATAAAAAACTAATTAATATAAAAATTTGTAAAATCGATACCTAATCGATCAAAAAGCAGTCTCTAATCGGTCAAAATTTTAAAATTTGAAAATATATTAGATTTTTTTAAAAATAATAATATATTTACTTAATTATATTATAAATAATACTAAATTAATACCGATTACTGGTTTGATTAATAGTCCAATTAATCGCCGATTTCTTCATTAATCGCTAATCGGTGCCTGCACCGATTAGTTATGTTTCTCGTTTTTTTACAATAGAGTATATGTAACTTGTTTCATGTGTATGTTGCTTTTTCAATCCTCAATGCTACATATTTAAGTCACTTTTAAGTAATGCACTGTTAGGTGTTTTTTACACTTGGGAATCAAAGGATTATGTGCTATATCCGTTCTGCTTGATTCCATTATTTATATTAAGTTTTACAAACTTGATTTATTTTTTTCCTAAAAATAAGTTTTTTAAACTTGATGATAATTACAATTTAATTAAATTTATAAACCATATCTATTTCTATTTTAAATAAAAATTTAATTATTTTTCTTCCCCATTTGATATAACAAGAATATTAAAATTTTATAATATAATTGCCAACCAACCGTAAATAATCAATCAATCAATATATTCTAAATATGTGCTAGCATTGCAGTATAAAAAAAGACCTTTTCTGCCCTTCTTTTTTTAAACTATCTTCCAGCAATCATGCCCTGTAATGTCCTTTCACAATCTAATTGGACTATCCATGGATCAATGGATATCCATCTATATAATCCTAATTCCTGAATACAAAGGTTTTGGAAAAAGACCTTTTCTGTCCCTCCTAATTTTTCTCACCCCATACAAAACTGTGCCTATTTCAGTCATTTTCCCCTCAGTTTGGATACTCCAATCAGTCTGGGTTATACCCGACTTGAATGTCTTTGTTTTTTTACCTTTACTCGGGTTAATCCGATTACAACCGGGTCTAACTGTTATCAGCAACTTCCTCCCATCACTCCCTACAATTTAACCTGCATGATTTAAAGTTTTGAACTAACCTTATCTCGGACGGTTAGTTTTTTGTGTTTGGGCAGGAGATGATCTTCAAGATGTTTGAAAATTTTGTTAGTATATTCTGTTAGTAGAGTTTGTTAGAGGTTGTTACAGGTGGCAGCTTCTGTTAGGTTCTAGATCCTTCATGCGTTTCTATATAAACCCATGTATGTACAGTTATGAAATACAATTTCATTTTCTGTTTACACAAGCATGTGAATACACTCTACATTTTGTCATGGTATCAGAGCCAGGTTCTCTCAAATTTCATCTCCATCTTTAATTCTTCCGCTGTTCTTAGTCATCACTACAATTAGCGCTCGAAGTCGATTTCTCTGCTCGTCGATTGAAGCTTTCATCAATGGCGTCATATGCTGCGACTGTATCAGGCACTGCATCCAACCTAATTGATGCAAGTCATCCATACTTTCTCCACAATTCAGATAATCCAGGTACTCCTATCGTTACTCAACTGTTAACTGAGCAAAACTATCGTCAATGGAGTAGAGCTATAACTGTAGCATTATCTACAAAAATGAAGATCGGATTTATTAATGGAACTCTAGTTAAGCCTGCTAGCAATTCACCTAACTATGCGATGTGGTCTCGATGTAATGATATGGTGTTGTCTTGGCTGCTTAACTCTATTTCTGTTGAGATACGAAATAGTGTTAATTATTTCTCAACTGCTAAAGAGATCTGGGATGACCTAGCCACCAGATTCTCTCAATCGAATATGCCTCGAGTATTTCAGTTGAGGAAGGAGATTGCATCTGTGAATCAGGGAAACTTGTCTATTACTACATATTTTACGAGAATTAAGACTCTAATTGCTGAAATTGATAATTTCAGTCCACTGCCTCGATGTATTTGTACAAATGCCAACTGTACATGTGAAAATGCAAGGCGAATTGATGAATATGAGCATGTAATGAAGCTAAGTCAGTTTCTGATGGGATTAAATGATCAATATACTGCTGTGAGAGGTCAAATGTTGATGATGAAGCCAATTCCTTCTCTGAATCAAGCATACTCACTCCTGCTACAAGAAGAGTCTCAGAGAGACTTTGCAAAGCTTGCTCACACTCCAGTTGGTGATAATATGGCGATGAATGTGAAATTTCAAGGTGCAGCAAAGTCCAGGAACAACACTGGTGCATATGCTGGTGCAAAGAAACCACCAGATACAAACAGCTTCTGTGACTATTCTCAAAACTCAGGGCATACCAGAGACAAATGCTTCTGTCTCCATGGTTACCCTGACTAGCAAAGCCTAAGAAGCTCAATAATCAAAATAACAAATATGCTGCTAATGTGTCCTCTAATTCTGTTCATGATGCTGATACTACTGATAATGTCAATGTTGTTATGTCTCAGAGTACTGATGACACAGCATTTTCAGATGCACAATACCAGCAACTCAAACAAGATGATTCAGGAGTCTATGAAACACAGCAGCGCCTGGAATTCTCCTTCTACTTCTCATATGTCTGGTAACATCACTACAAACTACTCTTGCTCAACTGTTTATGCTCACAATACTCAGTATGATGGTCTTGTGTCTACTAATACATGGATTATAGACACAGGAGCAACAAATCATATTACCTATCATCTTGCAATCATGACAAATGTTACCAGACTCTAGTCACAATTGTATTTGCCTGATGGGAACACTGTTGAGATAACTCACATTGGCACAGTCAAATTTTCAGATGATCTCAGTTTGTCTGAAGTACTGTGTGTGCCTACATTTAAGTGTAATCTTATATCAGTAGCAAAATTAACCTTACATAGTTCCTGTCAGCTAACATTTACTCCTACACATTGTCTTTTGCAGGACCATATCTTGAGGAGGGAGAAAGGGATTGGTGAACTACAAGATGGGCTGTACAAGCTTCACACTACCCAACTATCTCAATCTTATCCATTACCTTGTCCTTTAGCTTCTAAGTCTAGTCTGTCTTGTAACAAAGTTATGTGGAATTCTGTGATTGATGTGTCTTTATGGCACAACAGAATGGGACATCCATCTATTACTATTCTCAATAAACTTCAGTTCATTGCTCCTCATAGTGTGAACTTTAAAGATTGTGATATTTGCCACTTATCCAAACAACACATATTGTCTTTTTCCCAAAGTGAGCACAAAGCCAATGAAATATTTCAGCTTATACACTTAGACGTCTGGGGACCTTACAGACAATATACCCATGGTCATTGCAATTATTTTCTTACAGTAATAGATGACTATTCTAGAACTACTTAGGTATTTTTGTTTAGACATAAGAGTCAAGTACCTACTCTGATTAAGGACTTTGTGGCATATGTTAAGACTCAATTTCATAAAACTGTACAAACTATTAGAACAGACAATGGTACGGAGTTTGTCAATGAGGAACTTGCCCTTTTTCTGAAATCCATAGGGACTGTTCATCATACTACTTGTCCATACACCCCTCAGCAAAATGGCAGAGCTGAAAGGAAACACCAACATCTGCTTAACATAGCAAGAGCTCTTAAATTTCAATCCCAACTGCCAAATTCTTTCTGGGGAGATTTTATTCTCACTGCCACACATATTATCAACCTACTTCCTTCATCTCTGTTGCATTATAAATCTCCTTTTGAGGTCTTATTCAACCAAGCACCAGATTACCTTCATTTGAAGAGTTTTGGTTGTCTCTTCTATGCAACCAATTTAAATCCTACAGATAAATTGTAGCTGAGAGCTACTAAAGGGGTGTTTATAGGATATCCATTTGGGAAAAATGGGTATAAGATTTTTGACCCTAAAGCTAGAAAGTGCTTTACCTCTAGAGATGTACAGTTTGTAGAGTCTGTATTCCCATTCCAGTCTCAGTTGTCTGAGTCTACTGATGACATGCTCACTCCAGACACTACACCTTTATTTCCCAATATTGATACTGGTCATACAGAGTCTCAACCTAGTGACACTGTTACACCTACTCACAGTGCACCTACACCTCCATCTACATCTACACATACACAGAGTCCTGGTCCTCCTGAAAACATCAGTACACCTCCATCCCCTTCAACTACTGTGATACCTACTACCAAGCCTACTAGAACTAGGAAAATACCTGCTAAATACAATGACTTTACAGGATTACCAACAGGCCATGTTGTAGCTTCTACAGTCACCTCCTCCTCCTCTACAGGTATGGTTCCTAAACCCTCCATTTATCAAATCTCTGACTATTTGTCATATGACAAGGTTAACCCAACCTATAAAGCGTTTGTTAATTCCATTACTCCTATTAAGATTCCAACTACTTTTGCACAAGCTGCCCCACATCCTTGCTGGTTTAAAGCTATGCAGACTGAAATAACAGCTTTGGAGGAAAACTATACTTGGGAAATTGTTGAACCTCCACCTAATCAACACATTGTTGATTGTAAGTGGCTGTTTAGAATCAAGTATTTGCCAGATGGTTCTGTTGAGAGGTACAAAGCACGGTTGGTTGCACGTGGATTTACTCAAACCTATGGTTTGGACTACTTTGAAACCTATGGTTTGGACTACTTTGAAACCTAGGCCCCTGTTGCCAAAATGATAACTGCGCGTATTCTGTTGTGTGTGGCTGCATCTAATCAGTGGATTGTTGATCAAATGGATGTTACCAACGCATTTCTACATGGTGATCTCAAAGAGACAGTCTATATGCGTATGCCTCCTGGTTATCATTTGCTCTCTAACATCCCACAGTCTTTTAGTGCTACTGCAGTCTGCAAATTGACAAAATCCCTGTATGGTCTTAAACAGGCGCCGCGTGAATGGTTCTCTAAGTTGTCTACAGCTCTTAAACAGTTTGGTTTTTGTCAATCTCACAGTGACAATAGCATGTTCACTATAGTGAAGGATGGTGCTTTCTGTGGAGTTCTTGTGTATGTTGACGATATTCTCGTCACTGGAGCTTCAGCTGTACTCGATGCTGAGGTCAAAGCTTTTCTAAGGTCTAAATTTAAGATCAAAGATGTGGGACCTCTCAAATACTTTCTAGGAATCGAGGTGGCTCGATCTACTGCTGGCTTCTACCTAAATCAACGCAAATATGTCTTGGATTTGATGACAGATACAGGCTTGATGTATGCTAAGCCTTCTACAATTCCCATGGAGCAGAATCATCACTTGACTGACAATGAATCTGCACTCCTAAACTCTTTGGATACATCTCTGTACAGGCGTATTGTTGGCAAGCTCATTTATCTTACCATCACTCGTCCAGATGTATGCTACAGTGTGCATATTTTGTCTCAGTTTATCCATCAACCCTGTAGTGACCATCTACAAGCTGCGTTTAAGGTTCTCAGGTTTTTGAAGTCCTCCCCTGGACAAGGTCTGTTGATTTCAAGCTCAGCTTCTTTGCACCTCACTGCATACTGTGACTCTGACTGGGCTGGGTGTCAATTTACAAGACTTTCTCTTACTGGTTACTGTATTAAGCTGGGTGATTCCTTGGTTTCATGGAAGTGTAAGAAACAACATACCGTATCTAAGTCCTCTGTAGAGGCTGAATACCGCTCGATGGCTGATACATGTTGTGAGGTGGTTTGGCTTGTTGCTTTACTGAAGAACTTTCTGATTTCACCTAAGCTGCCCATACCATTCTACTGTGATTCTCAGTCTACTCTCTATATTGCCGCTAATCCAGTTTTCCACGAACGTACTAAACATATAGAGATCGATTGCCATATTGTTCGGGAAAAACTGATTCGAGGTCTTATTGCACCAACTCACATTTCCACTACTGAGCAGCGTGCTGATATGTTCACTAAAGCTTTGGGAGCAGCTGCACTTCAGTTTCTCAGCTCCAAGTTGAATGTCTGCAATTTATTACAGCCATCCACCTTGAGGAAGGATGTTACATGATACAGTTAGAATATTCAGTTGGTATATTATGTTAGTAGAGTTTGTTACAGGTGGCAGCTTCTGTTAGGTTCTAGATCCTTCATGCTTTTCTATATAAACCCATGTATGTACAGTTATGAAATACAATTTCGTTTTCTGTTTACACAAGCATGTGAATACACTCTACATTTTGTCAAACAAGCTAAACATTGATTCGATCTATATATTATCAAGGTCTCATTGATTCAATTCATGTATATATAAAGTTTATCTCTCTTTAGCTGATCATTATTATTTTTGTATTTTGCATGATAATGAATGTGAGATAAAGACAGAATTACCTAGATTTTAGATTACTCACAGTTTGTAGACCAACTGTTCGATTAAATTTCTTATAGAGTTTTCAGCTGTATTTTAATCTTACATATCTATTTTGTTGTAATTTAAATTTTGAGACTCATATATCATAATTGTAATTGCTTCCTATAAAGAGTTACCCTGTTTTTAGATTATACATGGTTTGTAGATCAAATGTTCGATTAAATTTCTACAAGATAATATTTGATAGATTAAAACTTGATTTAACGTGGCATTGGCAGGTATACCATCATTTTGTATATTGCAGGTATGTGCTAATATGGATGGAAAAAAAAAAGCAATGCGGTGGTGACTGATAATGAAAAGAAAGTTCAAGTTGAGGAGACTGTAGAACCAGTGGATCTTGATTCTAACATCACCCACTCAGGAAATGAGCGAAAGGGTTTAACAGTGGTTCATACACCTGTAAGGGGAAGGAAGTTGTTAGAAGCTTTGAAAGATATCGAAGATCATTTACTCAGGGCATTTGAATCTGGCAAGGACGTATCTAAGATGCTTGAGGCTAATAAAGTCCACTTGCCATCTAATTTCGATGAAATTAAAGTGCCTTTTTTATTTCCTCTTCCTGTTGCTCTCTTCTTTTATTAGTATATGCTGTATTTATATGTTACCTGACCAGTTTTTAAAGTTATTTCTGCAATAATTGTGAACATGTTCCCCAAAACAATTAGGATATACTCTTATTAACACTTTATGGTTCACAGATCTGAGAATTTGCAGGTTATGACCCTCTTTTACATTTTATATCATACTGACATTCGCATGGGAGTGATGTGGTTGTATAGATGGTGTCCAATTATGCCCACAGCATGTTTAAACTTTTGTTTGAGCATTTTATATTTAATCCACCTTGGTATAGTGGGCCTCATATTTTCTTTTCTTTTTTTTTCTAATAGGAGGAGTTTCTTCGGTCAATTTGGGTTGATCTCAGAAAATTTTTGCTTCTTGCTGTTTTCATTTTGTATATAGCTTCTCACCCTTCCCTTCCTAGCTCACCAATGTGACCTCTGTATATATAATTTGGACTTGGTTTGTCGATACAGCTCTGGTTTTGGCAGGTGTAAACTGCATTATTTAATCTGAGAACCCCCACCCCCTCTCTAAACTAAGCTGGTTTAAAGGCACAGATGGTCTTAAAAACTTCTATTACTTCACAATTTCAGCTGCAGTGAGGTCTTCAACAGTTTAGCTGCAGTTACTATGCTTTAGACAATTTCAGCTGCAGACAAGTTCATAATTGATTTTCACATTAGATCATTGTTTCCACACGTATATATTTTCAATATGCAGCATAAATGGAAGCGGCAAGGTCCTTCTGAGACGAGCCTGGGGAAACTACTTGAGGTTCATTTGTTCGTACTGTGACATTGATGATAATCATGATATCACAAGTCCACTAGGTTGAAGTCACCGGGAATGTCCATCAAGAGACAAGTACGGATCATTATGCGTTTACTCTGAAGTCTATTTATTGTTTAAAGATTGCGCCAAACTTATCTTACTCGTGTCGACTTGCAGGACTGCTATGTTCGGGGAATACGAGTGCAGGGGAAAAGGAGCAGATAGAAAGTACCGAGTGCCGCGGTCTAAATCTTTGAGTTATTATGAAGCAAAACCTTTTCTGGATCTGGGGTTTATATCAACAGAAAAATGACTGGGACTATAAGTTATATTCTTGCATTTGCATGATATAGGTAAAGTTCTGCGCTTCTATTCTCAAAATATTGAGATATATTGATTTGTATACATTTTTTGACCGCTGGTAAAGCACTGATAAATTTAGGTAAATCACAAACTATATTACTCATCATATGCTTCTGGCCATTTTGGAAACAACAAATTAGTTGCGACACAGAGTATGTTCTCAACATCATTTCCTCCTGCATGGTGTTTGTGTGTAATTTTTTTCTCCACAGCTGTTGTAACAGAGGACTGCCTGAGCTTTGCCTAGCTGTGACACCACCAATTCTAGCTCGAGTCATTTTTTTTTATTCTTTTCATGCCTGAACTATATTCTTTTTGATCTAAAATATATCTTTTCTAGAATGCAAAATTTCTACGCTTTACATTGGCCAATGGCCATGGTCCATTAGGTGATAGAAACTTATAAATTTGGAGTTTTTAAATATTTGTCCACCGATACAATTACATAATGTAGGTATATCTTCAGTTTCACTTCTAAGCTTCAAGCGACGGGTACTAATATCCGTGTACTCAAGATGAAGCAGCCTGGATGAAAAGAGTTGAAGCATTTACTTTTACTGTTGAACCATCATTTGTTGGCATCACTATTGGTATTTTGTTAGATGTATATTAATCATATAGCAGTGCATATAAAACATGGTGTATATATGATATTCTATGTCTACTTTAATTTAGGATGTTAATGATTTGTTGGAATTGATAATCTGTAGAGATGAGTTTGGTTTTACAACATGCTTGGATGTATCAGGGTGTGGTTGTACTGGCCTCTTCTTGCTTCCCTAGGAATGGTTCATTTAGTTTTGTGTGTGTGTGTATGAATATATGAAGTATGTAAGAGTATTTGCTTAATCTGTATTCATATTAGTCGATAATACTGCCTTTTCATTCTAATGGATAAAGCATGCTGATAATATATTTAGGCTCTTGATATATTTTTGTTTTTTTATTCAAATTCCAAATGTAGCGTTATGACATGTCTTTTTGGACAAAAGTAAATATCTTGGAATGTACATTATTAAATAGATGCAATTTCTCACAAATAAGTTTGCTAGCCTGATTTTGAAAAAACTCAACTACATTCATGAAGAACAATAGTCGAACTACACTAGTTGTTCTCCAAGATCATTCACCAAAAATTTAAAATGACTTCCAAACAATGTTTTTCAGCTGATTATATATGCTGAAGACAATATTTTATAAGATATCTTAAAATAATGTCGTTAAAAAGAAGGGACTCTATTACTCGGTTTAACAAGATCTTGATTGACATCTGTGAAGAAAAAGTCATAAAATTTCGATCTCCAAGTCTTTCTTTAGTGATGCATTATAGCAGAGTGTTCTTGAATTCTGATAATAGCATAGAGGTTTCATAAAAATTAAAATTTTAAAAATTAGTGTGTACTTTTATTTATTAAATATAAGCTATATCCTATTTTAACAAAGTTCCTTAAATAAATTAAATTTACAGTATAAATAAGGTGCGAGGTGTTGCCAATGGTGGCGCCGAGAAATTAATTACTATATAATTAAATGACAAAGCATGTTATATATTATTTATTTTCAACATTATAAAGAATCTGACAAAAAAATATTTTAAATTTAAGAAAATATTGATATATTATATTTATTTTCATCAAAGATTTTTTATTTTGTTAAAACTAAATTCGTTATATATAGGAGTTGCAAGACCTCATCGAAGACGAAGTTCCAGAATAACTTACTATAAAATTAAATATTAGATCTTAATATTTTCAACTAGAATCTGTAACATATTTTGGAATATATTAATACATCTATTATAATTAGTAACATAAAAATTGATTTTTTTAAAAAAAAATTTCAGGCATTGTAACATTCATAATTTAGTTATTCATTATTAAATATTGAACAAACACAATATGCAAGTTCAACCACACACTCTTAGTTGTATTATATATTCATCGATTCACTATTCTATTAAAATTTCGATACATTATTATATATAAAGTATCCATACTTAACACATGATATAACTCCGTCAACCGCATTACAATTTTCTTTACGTTGAATATTTGTAGATTCTAGATCGAATGTTCGATTTTAGCTCAAAGTATAATAATTATGGTTCGTAGCACTCTGAAAAACGTATTATATTGTATAATAAATAGGTGTATTATTCTATGAATTTAATCTTGAACGCGTTAGAACTAAAAACACGTAACAATCTGCAATAATGTATCTATTGAAAATCTGTGATAATGTATCTATTGACTGTCTACTAAAACAAACAATCAATTACTAAAATGTAAAAAATACAAACATACCTGGGTGCGAAGCACGGGGCAAGATTGCTAGTCAACATAAAATAGTACAAATTTAAGGTTACCCAATCCTTGATTGTAGCAATTTACGTAACTGATTCTTCAGTTTTCATTCTCAGAGTTAATTTTAAATTTCAAATATCCTCATTATCATCCACGATTTTGGTTTTTTATCTTTCTACTGTCTTCATCTTCTCCTTCTTTCTCCATTAATTTCACTACACCATAGATTGCTTATTGCAACCACTCCTAAAGAAAAACATTGCGATTGCCCAATAGATTTTCAAAAAAATGGATATATTGCAACTCAGCCAAAAAGCGTTGCAATTGAAACCAACAAAGCTGAATAAGTCCAAAAATCACATTCGATTGCAACGGTTTTAAGCAGAGTTGCAATAGATCGATAGATTGGGCCGAAAGTTAGCGGGTTTATTCTAAAAATTTAGGAATTTAGGCGGGCTTGCGAAAAAATTTAAAGCGGGATATTTTTCCCGGCTGGACTTAATGAATAACTCAAAAAATAGGAAACTCAGACAAACTCACACCACACAAACTCGCACAAACTCAAAACCCAAATTTATAGTACTCAAAACACAAATTTGCAGATTGACACACTCAAACTCAAAACATGAATCACACTCAAAACTTGAAGATTGAAGATAAAAGAAACTCGAAGAAGTCGGAGTACTCGAAGCTCGAATTCAAAACTCAAAGAAGGTAATTAGTTTGTTCTTCCCCCGAAATATTGTTTGGTCTTTATTCTCTATGCTTATTTGTTCTTATTTGTTCTTTGTTCTAAATTGAAGATTTTCATTTTCTGAAAATTAGGGTTCCTCATTTTTTTTGTTTAATTTGGGGGTTTTTCCCCTGATTTTGGGGTTTTTTTCGGGTAATCAATTTGGGGGTTTGATTTGTTGGGTGTCATGATTTTGGTTGGAGATTTAGGGTTCAAACGAAGTAAAACAAAATGCAGGAAGATAAATTCAAAGAAAAAGATTCATATTCTCATTGCCTATCTCAAAATAAAGAAGAAGATACAATATATAGGCAGTTACTGCTCTAAACACTAATTCATTGGGCTGGACCAAGCCCTATAACTAATCTCTATATTTAGCCCAATCATAACATCTAGACCAATAGTGTTATTCAGTCCAATTCGTGACATATCCCTCTCCTTCAAAGCATCCTTGTCCTCAAGGATGTAATTTGACCAAACCTTATTCTTAGCTTCCACATTCGCCTTGTGTTCCTTGTCATTAGATATGTACCACTCTGCTTTTTGGAGCTTCTTTTAATATCATCTTTGGAGAGTCTGCCTTTGTCATTGGTGGGGTAATTTGTGTCACCCCCCCTTGAAGCATGAGGGATACTAAAGAGCACAAATCTGCCCAGAAATTTATTATCCCTGGTTTTTGTTCTTCCACCTTCAAACACCTGAATTATTGCCATCCCAAGCGACAATGGAGTTACATCCAGCAGCAACAAGTCTTGCACCTTTTCACTGTCTTCGCCACTCAAAATTGCAGCCTGGGCAGCAGTGCCATAAATAACAGCCTCACCAGGATTGATGCTCTGGCAAGGCTCCTTTCCGACGAAGAAGTCCTGCAACAGTTGCTGGACCTTGGGAATCTTCATAGAACCTCCCAAATGAGTGTCACCAGCAGTAGTTTTAACCTCAAAAATACCCCCTTCGATTATAAAAAGTGACACATCACAAGTACCACGGCCCAAATCAAAGATCAGTGCATTTTTTTCGCCAATACCTGAAGCTTTCTTGTCAAGACCATCGGCAATTGCAGCTGTAGTATACTCGTTAATAAATCGCAGTACATGCAGGCTAGAAATAATCCAAGCATCCTTTGTTGCCTGCTTTTGTAAATCATTGAAATAATCAGGAACAATAGCAACATTCTTTATAGTTAAGCCTTGAGAAGCCTTTTCAGCTATCTCATTGAACAGTTCAATGCACTTCTTCACAAGATTCTTTCTGACGACTTTAAGTATTTTTCTCCGCTGAAACAATTCACGAGAGATGTTGAGAGGCAAATCATCAATGTCAACCATGTAAGTTTCAGGTGGTCCAGTCTCAGGTGGAGCACCTGGTTGCATTTGTGGAGGCGGATATCCATTATATCCGTGACCAGGGTAAGAAGAAACAGGTGGAGCAGGAAGTCCAGGGGGTAGAACGGGTGGAGGTGGTTTTCCTGCCACTCTAACAGCAATTACTCTTCCATCTTTGCGTTGACCACTCATGCTAGCAGTTGCCTGATTGGCCTGAGCAACATCAGAATATTTAACAAAACCATAACCTTTACTTAATCCACTCACTCTATCTTTAATAACCTTGGCCATTACAATATCTCCGTAAGGTTGGAACAGTCTTATCAATTCATTATCATCCATAGTTGGTGGCAAGTAACCAATATACAAATTCGTGTCGCCAATCTCTTTTCCAATCTTAGCTACAGTGCTTCCTAATCCAGGATGTAGCGAGACCCCAACATTTCCAGAACAATTGCTGCTAGCCCAAGGGGAATTGCTTCCGGTATTAATTGAACTCGTAATAGCCAAAGGTGTACTCTCGTTAGTAGTAGTAGAAGACTCTAGCATAGTCCCCCCCAGCTTGTTAGGTCCAGATATGATTGTAGAAGGGGGGGGTTGAATACAATCAGTACCAAATCGTCGCGGAAGTGAATCTGATTGAATATGATTTGTTAATCAGATTATAATTAATTAATATAACAATGTTTGAAGTCGTTATATAATTAATATGGTTCAGTTTTAATGTCCACTAAAGTTCGTAGAATAAATTCGACAGGGTATATTCTAGATTTAGTGATTAAAACAACCGGGTTATCAAAGCACAGAAAACTGTGGATATAACGAACAAGCAAGTTACTAACAACTTGAAAGCTTTACAAATGCTTTGAATACAAAGTGAATGAACACTTTCAAATGAAGAAACCAAGCCATATTTATAGGCAAGGCTTTGTACATGCAAGACAATCACTAGACAAGACAATTACAAGCTAGCAAAGACAATTACAAGAAGGGTAAGACAATCTAGGCTTGGGCAAGACAATAAGGGGCAAGGGAAGACAATCTCAGATTGTCTACCAAGCTTCAACCAAGTCAGTAAGACAATCAAAAGGGAAGGGAAGACAATTCCTTTGTCAGAAAGACAAACACTACAAACGGCAAGACAATGGAGGATTGTCTTGCACACCTTAAGCATTCGGCAAGACAAGACAAACAGATTGTCTTGCTGGAAGTGTGTCTCTCGGCAAGACAAGACAAACAGATTGTCTTGCAGACTTACACATGCCTTCGGCAAGACAATCTTCAAGGATTGTCTTGCACACCATTGAAATGAATCGGCAAGACAATTAGAGATTGTCTTGCTGATTCAATCAAGGCTAATGCAGACAATGAAGAATTGTCTTGGAAGCATGATGAATCCACTCGGCAAGACAATCCAGAATTGTCTTGCTGAGGTGATTTTTGTGATTAAATAAAGAAATAAAATGGTATATTAAAATAGAAAATTATTCACTTAATTAATTTAATCATATAAATTCATAAATTAAATTAATTCGAGAGTGAATTAATTTAATAAATAAATTACATAATTAATATAATTATTTGAGAAGTGAAATAATAGTCTATTAAAATATTTAATCACACAATCTTCAGTAGAACAACTTCCGGTCTTCTTTAAACTTGAATAATTTCTTCTTGATTTGTCGAACGAGCGAACTACCACTTCTGCTTGACTTCAAATATTTAATTTGGATAACTGATACATAGATGTACTGTCTGGTTCATCTGTATCTAGTTAAATCAAATATTCTTCGTCAAATAAACAATAAGAATTTGGTTAGTTCGTCGAGTCTTCGTCTTGTACGTACATCTTCATTAAATGGAATCTTCTGATGAAATAAAGTATAGAAACTTTATGTCTTCTGAATTCCTGGACGTGCCACAAAAGATTATTTGTGCACTGAGGCTTGAACATATTAATGAACTTCTTTCAGTGGCGTGCAGCAGCATCCTGGAACTTATCTGACATATGATTTCCATAAATCATTTGACGTTCTTCGTACTGATTCCGATGACTTGCTATTTACTGAGCTTTCTTATCTGAGTTGAGTTGTACCTCTTTAAATACAAATAGGCTGAACATATGCCTTTCAATCTCCCCCTATTTGTTTGTTAACATAACATGCAAATTTCCTAGAGGATAACTCAACTAACAGATAAGACAAAGATTTAAACAATAGAATGTAAATAGCAAAAGTTTATGGCTTGCATTAAACATTAAACCATGATCACAAATAGATTACAAAAGGATGTTCCTTGAACATATCTAACAAATATCCTAATCAATCTATTCACTCAGAATGAGTGACTTCTCCTTCTTCAGCATCAGAATAGTGAATAATTGGAGTAGAAGGCTCATTCTGAGTAGGCTCTTCAGCTGCAGTGGATTCTCCACGCTTCTTTCTTTCACGAGCCAGAGCTAGCTGGTGAAGAACTTCCAGATCCACAGGGTCTTCACGGAAGTCAGATGGCTGAGATTTTGTTACACCCTTCATCCTCCGAAAGTATTGAGAAATGTTTCTTCGAGTGCAGTAGGATGAGATTACATCATCAGCATCAGACTTGGCTTTAGATGCGAAGCCCTTGGTCCTTAGTAAGGTGGATGCTAGAGCCAGACGTTTGGCAGGGTACTTTGGCAAAGCCTCTTCATTTAAATAGACAGTGCAGAGGATTTCCAAGTGAACAAACTTGACACAGTAAGGGTTCTTAACAACCTGAGGACTGTTGAAAACAGCACAATCCAACAGTTTGTCACGAAGAAGTTCATTCAAGTTTGAGCAACGCTTGACTTTGTTGCGAAGTACCCAGAGCTCAGATACGGAGAATGATTTGAGAAATTCGACAGATAGTCTGAATGAACCATTTCTCCGTGTGTAGACAATCAGCTCCCATTCTTCTAGCAGTCCCCTAACAGCAGTAGTTACATATTCCAGTTCTAAGGCAAAGGCATGCATAAACACATCCTCATCAGGGTTCACCTCTCGAAGGTCATATATCAGAGATAAGAACTTCTTATCATCGAAAGTTTCCCTTTGAGGTCCATTGAATATTCTCCTAGCAATGTCCCAGCCTTTTCCTTCTTTTCTTTTAATTTCAAGATTCTTCTGCTTGATCGCAGCATCATAGATTTTTTGCTTTTCAATCTTGATTTGTTCCTCTGTGATCAACTTGTCTTCCAGAAGTTTCTGATAATCACGAAGCTTACGCTTCCTGGCTTCATTTTCTGCTTTGAACTTCCTGACATTCTCCTCGTGTTCAGGATCAACAGGTTCTTCCTGAAACAAATAGCTTTCATCAAATTTACCTTCTTCTTCAGCCTGACGATAGGTAGCATCGAATACGTCATCATCATCCATGTCTTTGGGATAATCATCATAATTGTCAGTGTTGAAGACATTTTCAGATTGATGTAGTGGTTCTTTGCCTTTAGACCTTTTATAGCTTTTATCAGCTTCAGAAGTTTCTTTGCCACTTGCTCTTTCTCCACCCTTATCACTCCTGTCAGCATCATCCTTATTACTCCTATCACCAGCATTGCTGTGATCATCTTTGTCCTTATCTTCCTTATCCTTCTCCCCCTTAGTTGAGGGATCCTCTGGAGTGGACTGAGCTGTTGACGGATTAAGCTTTAAGTGATGAATAACTTGAGCCAGAGTTTGCTCCAAGTTTCCAAGCTTTGTCAGACAGAGCTCCTGAGATTGATCAAACTTGTCCATCCTAGAATGAATACCCTTGACATGAGCATCTAATTCCTGTTTGAGAGAAGAATATGAAGGATCAACAACTTTTTCCTGTAGAGTCACCAACTCTTCACTTCTGAATCTGGCATTCTCAGCATTCAACCTTGAAATCTCAGCTTTCATAGCAGCCAATTGTTCCTGTAACAGATCAGTGTTGGTGTGTGCACTCACCTCACGAACACTCAAAGATTTATCACTATCCTCTCGTGCATGTGTGTCGCTCGGTGTTTGCCTGATTTCACTCGTGTTTGTCACACCGTCACCAGTACCTGTATAGACAACCATAGTACCATAAGATGGAACTGTAGGTTGTGAAGGAACAAATTGTCCTTCAGATGCCTGTGAAGGCGGATGTACTTGCAGGTTGCCAAGTATAGCCTGATCCAAAAAGAAAGATTGATCAGAAAGTTTTTCATATGACATTTTTTGAATATCTGTGCTCTCTCTAAGTGAAGAATCAAAAGACAAAGGTTCAACTAGCGTGAGTGCTAGTTGCGTGCTTGACTCTTTACAGGATACCGCGGTCGGACGGCCAATTTCAATAAATGCATTCTGTGGAGAGAATGAATCTAGAGACTGTATATTTACCATGTCAGTGTCCAAATCCTTTTGGGAGGAAATGGATGCGGCTGCAGTTGTCTCCGGTTCTGCCACCCTTTGCTTCTTATGAGACAGAGCTGCGGGTTCTCTCAGAATTGCACTACCACTCCGTTTCCGGGCTACCTTTCGAACAACTGGTGTTTGAGTAGTGTCGGTTGATGTGTTTGACGAAGAATCAGTTGTTGAAACGAAAACGTCAGCTTGGTTATGAACCTGGGTGTTGACAGGTTCAATGCTGGGAGTCTGGAAATCAAATCCAATATCACAATCAAAATCTGCAATATCAATATTAAAGGTATCAGTGAGATTAGAAAGTACCTGAGCTACCTGTAAATCTGTCCTGAAGTCCTGTAGCTCTGGATTGATAGCAGAATCAGCAGGCAGAGGCTGAGAGGTGGATTGTGGTGGAGGAATGGTATGTGGATGTGTAGGTGAAGGTATTGGTTCAGATTGAGAGGGAAGAATGGAGGCTTGTTGGTCTGGGAAGAAGTTGTATTGTGGAGGAGATTGGTGTTGAGAATTGTATGATGATTGGTGAGGTGATTGTTGTGGAGAATTATAAGGAGGGTTGTAGGGAGAGTAATGTGAGGATTGGCTGGATGATTGATAATCTTGTAGAAGTTGAAGTGGTTGGAAGTTGTGAGGAGGAGATTGTTCCTGAGGTTGGTTATCTTGAAGTTCAGGTTGATCCGGTTGATATTGTTGTTGTTGTAGTGGCTGAGGAACTTGGACAGGTTGAAGGGGAACATTAAACTGTTCCAACATGTAAGGAGTCACAACAAGAGGCACATTCTCATGCTTCTTTTGATTAGCAAGTCTTGATTGAATCTTGGTGCAAGTTCTTAGAATGGGCACCACTGCAGAATCAACGTACATTGCTCTATCAGCATCATTCATCTTGTCACTTAAGAATAGCATTAAGAACCTTGGAAAGTGACACTCCACTTTGTCATTTTCATGAATGGATCTCTGAGAGACAGAACCCATTTTTCTGATAATCTCCTTTAGTAATATCTTCCCGAAGTTAATTCGACGATTGTAAGCCACGGAGAATCCAAAGATTTGTAGCATGGAAGATATATTGTGAAAATTCTGCCTCGTAGTTGGAGCAAATACCTTTGCCAAAGTATCGAAGAAGACATCCCATTCAGCCTTCAATTTGCTTTTAGACATTCTAGGGAGAAAAATCTGTCCCTGGTAGTGGATGTCTTGGAAGAATTGAGTTAACTCAGCACTGGTTGGTTCCACTTGAAAGTTATTCCTTGGAAACCCTAGAATTCTGTTCACATCATCAACAGTTATAACAATCCTTCGTCTATTTGGTAGATCACCAATCAACTTATAATTCTCGAGAGTTGTAGAGTTGACGGCATTAGAGTAGAAGTCGAAGAGTGGTTGCACTTGAATAGGAACATCAGCGGTTAGTGCAGTACTGACAAGACTTTGTTGAGTCAGAAAGCGAATCCATTTCTTGAAACGATCAGAACAATCCTCGTAGTTTAGGTTAGCACAATAATTGGTCTCAGCAATCTCAAATTCTCCGGCCATTTTTAGTAATTAAAAATTGAATTAAGCGAGAAATTTTCAAATAAAAGATTAATTTTCAATTATCTCGCAAAGTTCAATTAATAATTAAACTTGATTAATTAATTATTAATTCGAAATATTAGAATAATCTCGAATTAAAAGTTAATTAATTAAAATGGAGCTTAGTCAAATAATCCAACTCAGCCAAACACTCCCTTAAGTTCAAACACCACAAACTCACAAAATCAGCCAAACAGTCCCTAATTGAGAAAATCCCCAAATTAACCAAGAACCCTAACTCCAAATCCTTTCAAATCAGTTCGAAGGTCACACGAATAACACAGATTAATCGAACTCTAGTCAATCCACAGTACAAACTCAGTCGAAGAGCTTTAAAAATCGACTAAACTTCGGCGAAAATCTGACTAAAATCCGGCAGAGTTTCGTTTAAACAAGGACGAAATCGAGTAACCAGCAAGCGTGAAAGCTTGTAAAAACCAAACCCAGCAAGTTTTTGATGATAAAACTTGAAAAACAATGAACGGAAATCGTGTATAGGAGAGGGCAGATGGAGAAGATGAAGTAGGATCAGCAAGACAATCGAATTGTCTTGCACGATTGTCTTGTAGATATATATATACACGTACGCAGTAAGACAACGGGAGAGTAGTCTCGATAAGACAATTCAAAATTGTCTTGCCGAGACCAAGTATAACAGACAAAAGGCTGTGTCAGTAAGACAATCTGATTGTCTTACTGATACGACAACTGACTTAAGACAGACTCGGTAAGACAATGGGATTGTCTTGCCGAGTTGTTTGAAAATCGGTGAAAAACCGGTTCAGCAAGACAATCTAATTGTCTTGCCGAGCCTAATTGTAGACAAAACCATTGTCTTGCCGAAAATCAAATAAAAATAATAGGATTTTTGATTATATTAAAAGATAAAACATTTTGCAATTAAACTAAAAAAACTATAATAAAAACAATAGTATATAATACACGAATATTTTGTAAATTTCAACTTTAGTTAAATATAACTATTTACGACTTTAACTTTAATTCAATAAAATGAATTAACTTAAAATCAAATATTTATACTTAATTAATTTTGAAAAATACAAAATAATTACAAATAATTATCTAAATGCCTAGAGAATATTACAGGGGAGTGTATGAGCATTTAGAAAATCATTTACTAATTTACAGGCATGCATAATTAATTAGAATAATATCAGATAATATACAGAAAATCATATAAAATCTAATAAAATAGATATAATTATACAGAAAATTCACAAAAATATACAAAAACATATAATGCATATGAAAAATATATACAAGAGAACTATGTCATATTTAACATCCCTAACTCACAAACCAGCTTAGAGAAAGTGGATTCATCCAGTGGTTTCGTGAAGATGTCAGCAATTTGCTCAGTCGTGGGTACAAAATGTAACACCACTGTACCATTTATGACATGTTCTCGAATGAAATGATACCTGATATCAATGTGCTTGGTTCTTGAATGTTGAACCGGATTGTTGGAAATGGCTATGGCACTTGTATTATCACAAAATATAGGAATTTTGTTTACTACAACACCATAATCATTCAGTTGGTTCTTGATCCACAAGATCTGAGCACAGCAGCTACCAGCAGCTATATACTCAGCTTCAGCAGTAGAGGTAGACACAGAGTGCTGCTTCTTGCTATACCAGGAAACCAACCGACGTCCTAGAAATTGACAGCTTCCAGACGTACTCTTCCTATCAATCCTGCATCCTGCATAATCAGAATCTGTATAGCCGGTTAAGTCAAAACCAGTATTCTTAGGGTACCAAATACCTAAACCAGGTGTACCCTTAAGATATCTAAAGGTTCTTTTGACGGCTATAAGATGTGATTCTTTAGGATCAGCTTGGAACCTAGCACACAAACATGTTGCAAACATGATATCTGGTCTACTTGCAGTAAGATAAAGTAGAGAGCCAATCATACCACGATAGCTTGTGATATCAACTTTCTTACCAGATTTATCCTGGTCAAGCTTTGTGGCAGTGGCCATGGGTGTCTTTGCCGGTGAAGAGTCTTCTAGATTGAACTTCCGAAGAAGATCTCTGACATACTTGGATTGGCAAATGAATATTCCATCTTCCTTTTGGCTTACTTGAAGACCAAGAAAGTAGGACAGCTCACCCATCATACTCATCTCATAGTTACTCTGCATCAACTTAGCAAATCTCTTGCACAAGTTATCGTTAGTAGAACCAAATATAATATCATCAACATATATTTGTACAAATATCATATCTTTATCATGCAATTTGTAAAAGAGAGTTTTGTCTATGACACCTCTAGTAAAGTTGTTTTCTATTAAAAACTCAGAGAGAGTGTCATACCATGTCCTTGGTGACTGCTTGAGTCCATAGACAGCTTTGAATAGGAAGTATACAAAATCAGCAAACTCTGGATTTTCAAAGCCAGGGGGCTGTTCCAGATATACTTCTTCTTCTAGCTTTCCATTCAGAAATGCACTTTTCACATCCATTTGATATACCTTGAAGTTGGAGTGTGCAGCAAATGCAAGAAATATTCTGATGGCTTCAAGACGAGCAACTGGAGCATAGGTTTCATCGTAATCAATTCCTTCTTCCTGAGAATAACCTTTTGCAACCAGTCTGGCTTTGTTTCTTACAACAATGCCATCACCATCTAACTTGTTACGGAAGACCCATCTAGCTCCAATGGTAGATTTTCCTTTTGGTCT
The DNA here is from genome assembly GCF_001625215.2 of Daucus carota subsp. sativus. NCBI lineage: Eukaryota > Viridiplantae > Streptophyta > Magnoliopsida > Apiales > Apiaceae > Daucus > Daucus carota. The sequence continues at coordinate 25,052,784 of NC_030385.2, read as the reverse complement.
TGGAACCAGGGCCCAGACTTCTTGTCTCTCAAATTGATTGAGTTCTTCTTGCATGGCAAGAACCCAATCAGGATCAGCAAGTGCTTCTTCTATTTTCTTTGGTTCTAGTTGAGATAGAAACCCAGAGAATAGACATTCATTTGTCGTAGCACTTCTAGTCCTTACACCAACATCAGGATCACCAATAATCAAATCAAAGGGATGATCTCTGCTCCAAATCCTTTCCCTTGGAAGTTGTGTCCTTGATGATTCAGCAGTATTATCATTAAGCTGAAATGTGTGACTAGTTGATCCATCAGCTCCCCCTGAGTTGTTGCCAGGTTGACTTGATGATCCACCACTGGCATCAGTGGAATCTCCAGCATTATTGCTATTTCCTCCACCATTGCCTGGATCATCATCATTGTTGTCATCTCCTGTTGCAACCTCAGGTGGAACATCATCATCTGAATCAGAATCTGGATAGTTGTCAAACTTCAGAGATTCAGATGAATCAGCAGATTGTATACTTGGAAGTTTAGTGTCATCAAATGTAACATTGACACTAACTTTCACTGACAGAGTATCAATTATAAAAACTCTATAAGCATTATTTGTATAACCAACAAAAATTGCTTCAGAAGCCTTTGGTTCAAACTTGTTCAAGTTCTCTTCACCATCCTTGAGAACAAAACACTTGGCTCCAAAGACATGAAGATGTTTAACATATGGTTTCTTGTCTTTATACAAATGAAATGGAGTTTTCATATGATCCTTGTTGATCAAAGTCCTATTCTGGGTATAACAAGCAGTGGCCACAGCTTCAGCCCAAAAGTACAGTGGAAGCTTTGATTCAGCAATCATAGTCCTTGCAGCTTCAATCAGTGTACGATTCTTTCTTTCGACGACTCCATTCTGCTGAGGAGTCCTTGGTGCTGAATACTGCCTTCTAATTCCCTTTTCAGAGTAAAAGTTGATTAGAGTTTGATTCTTAAACTCAGTTCCATTGTCTGATCTTACAGCTTTTACAGGAACACCTTTTTCCAACTCAACCAACTTGATATGATCAATTACTGTCAGGGGAGTTTCATCCTTGGAAGAGAGGAAGTAAACCCAAGTAAATTTCGAGAAGTCATCCACAATGACTAAGGCATATCTTCCTCCATCAATAGATGCAACATTCACGGGGCCAAACAAATCCATATGCAACAAATGAAGTGGATCTGTAATGGTATTGATGGTTTTGCCTTTGTGAGATGCTCTCTTCGCTTTTCCTTTCTGACAAGCTTCACAAAGATCATCAGTTGAGAATTCCAGGGAAGGCAACCCTCTCACTAGATCTCTCTTGACTAGAGAGTTCATGGTTTTGAAGTTGAGGTGTGAGAGCTTCTTATGCCATAACCAACTATCTTCAGCAGACGCTTTGGCGTAGAAACAGTGAACTTCGTTTCCTGGTCCTGAAGACAAATCAGCTACGAATATATTGCCTTTCCTTATGCCACATAGTGAAGGACGCTTATCCTTGATATGTTTGATGATACATATCTCCTTTTCAAAATGAACATAATAACCTTTGTCACAGAATTGACTGACACTCAGGAGATTATGTCGAAGTCCTTCAACTATTGCAATATCTTCTATGATGATCCTCCCAATTTTGTACTTGCCATATCCCACAGTACGACCTTTGCTATTATCAGCAAAACTGACTGTAGGGCCAGCTCCTTCTCTTATGTCCTCCAGCAGGGATTTGTTGCCAGTCATGTGCATTGACGCTCCACTGTCAAGCACCCAGGTAACACGAACAACTCCACTGGCACCCTGCAAAAGACAACTTGATTAGACAGTCTTTGGGACCCACACTTGATTGGGTCCGGCAGTCTTAAAGAACTGATTTCTATCAGGTAATACAACAGAGCCTCTTGGACTGATACTTGGTTCAGATTTGACTGAACTTACTTCCTTAACAACAGCCTTATAAACCTTGGTTTTAGGCTTTGGAACATAAGTCTCCTTTCTCTTGTGAGAAGGACTAGCAGTCTTTGATCTAGCATGCTTGTTGTTTGTGTGTTGTCTAGGTGATGTGTTTTCATTTTTAGCATGCAAATTTTTAAAATAAGCAGACATCAAATTGAAAGCACAAGTCATACAATTATCAACACTACAAGATTTATGACATGCATCAAAAGCAGGAGCAACAGAAGTATCAGTCACAGTAGTAGGAACATCAATAGATTCTACTCTAACCTTATTATCAGATTTAAAGTTCTCAGTAGAATGACATCTATTGTTCTTGTTCTTACTATTAACAAAATTATTGGGCTTGTTGAATTTAGTTCTCTCAGAGTTGACACCTAAACCAGCTTTAGGCAACCTAACATTGCCTTTCACTTTAATTGGTTTCAGGTTTGTCAGAATCTCATCTCTCATCTCATTACTCTCTTTCATTTTAAGGTCTTCCTGTTTTAGTTCATATCTAATGACAACAGGAGTCTCTAAAAGAGGTTCAGCTTCTGAGGTTTTAAACAAAGGTTTAAGGGAATCTTTCAAAACAAAAGGAATCCCTCTCTCTTCAGCACTCTTCTTAAAAGGAGTAATGTTACTAGCCTTACCTACAGATTTGTTATAGTCAAAGCCTATTCCAACAGTTCTCTTGATCTCTTGTTTATCATTGAGTTCTTTGACTATCAAGGAGGCATCCTTAAAGGCTTTACATTTCACTTTCTCTTCGTCTAGCTGAAGTCTTAAAGCAATCTCACCTTTCTCTAGAACTTTGACTTTAGCACATTGTAATCCTAAGTCCATAGTCAATTGTTCTATTTTAGGTTTTAATACTTTCATCTCATTCATTTTATAAGCATGAATTTCTAAGACTAAAGTATCAATTTTAAGATTAGCAGCTTTCATCCTTTTAATAGCATCATCTCTTTCAAGTCCTAATTGCATAAACAGTTTAGGGCATGTAGGATCTACCTGAAAGCTTCCAGCAGGAGGAGGTGAAGATGATCCAGTAGTAGCCATGAAAGCAACATTCCCTAGCTGCTCCTCTTCATCACTATCTGTATCATCCCAGCTTTTGCCTTCTGCCAGATAAGACTTGCTTTTGAAACCTTGACTTCCAGAAGTACCATGATGCTTTCTAACCAGTGCATCATACTTCTGCTTCAGCTCATCATACGAATCTTTTCTTTTTCCTTGAACCTTGGGCTGTTTGCATTCAGTTGCAAAGTGTCCAGGTTCACCACAATTGAAGCATTTGAACTTGCTTCTGTCCACCATCCCAGTTTTATATCCTCCTTTACTTGTAGAAGATGAATAGCCTCCCTTCTGAAACTTACTAACAGTAGGTTTGTATTTATAGGAAGGGTTCTTCCGGAATCTCATGTTTCCAAACTTCTTGGCAAACAGTGATAGAGATTGATCTTCTAACTGTTCCAGCTCTTCCATTGTATAGAACTCTTCATCACCACTGGTAGAAGCAGTCTGACCCATCTCAGGTACAACAAATTCCTGAGTAGTCTCAGAAGGAACAACAACATCCTTCTTCTTTTCTTCCAGTACAGGTGACTCAACAACTAGAGCTCTCGAATGGTTCTGTGTTTTACCCCAGCCATATCTCTGTTTACTCTGAACTTGCTCCAGTTCATAAGTTTTCAAAACTCCGTAGAGTCTTTCCAGAGAAATCTCATTCAGGTCTCTGCTTTCCCTGATGGCAGTGATTCTGTGTTCCAGATGTTCAGGAAGGGTTAAGAGAAACTTCATGTTGACCTCTTTCTTGTCGTAGAATTTCCCATTCAGATTTAAATTATTTATCAAATTATTAAGTCTGATAAATACTTCTGAAATCCCTTCACCGGGATGAGAACCAAACTGTTCATACTGGGCCATCAGTATCTCTTTCTTGTTTTCCCTAACTTCCTCTGAGCCTTCATTGATAATCTCTAATGTATCCCAGATTTGCTTGGCGTTCGTACAATTTACAACAGCATTGTACATTACTGGGTTTAGAGATTCAACCAAGATTAGTTGAAGAGCATCATCTAAGTTCATCTGATCACTCTCTTCGTCTGTGTACTCAGAAAGTTCTTTCGGAATGACCTGATGAGGTATCAACACACCATCCTCTTCGTGTGCTAATATGACCTTCATCGGAGTAGTAACACCTTTGTCTAAAATCCCGATGTATTTTCTGTTCGCAGTTCGGAGGAATAAGAACATATGCCTTTTCCATAGGCCAAAGTGTTCCTGGCTGAACGGTGGGATTTTAATGCTACTGATCTTTTGCGTACTCATTTTTTAGGAATTTAAAGTGAATAGTGTTTGGAGAGATTTAGATTTTTGAAAGAAAAATATTTTTAATCAAAATTAATTTTTGGAATAAAATTAATTCGAATAAAAAATATTTGGACGTTACAGAGTGTGTATAGGATCTGATACGGAAAAATGGTATCAACCGCTCTGATGCCAATTGTTAGGTCCAGATATGATTGTAGAAGGGGGGGGTTGAATACAATCAGTACCAAATCGTCGCGGAAGTGAATCTGATTGAATATGATTTGTTAATCAGATTATAATTAATTAATATAACAATGTTTGAAGTCGTTATATAATTAATATGGTTCAGTTTTAATGTCCACTAAAGTTCGTAGAATAAATTCGACAGGGTATATTCTAGATTTAGTGATTAAAACAACCGGGTTATCAAAGCACAGAAAACTGTGGATATAACGAACAAGCAAGTTACTAACAACTTGAAAGCTTTACAAATGCTTTGAATACAAAGTGAATGAACACTTTCAAATGAAGAAACCAAGCCATATTTATAGGCAAGGCTTTGTACATGCAAGACAATCACTAGACAAGACAATTACAAGCTAGCAAAGACAATTACAAGAAGGGTAAGACAATCTAGGCTTGGGCAAGACAATAAGGGGCAAGGGAAGACAATCTCAGATTGTCTACCAAGCTTCAACCAAGTCAGTAAGACAATCAAAAGGGAAGGGAAGACAATTCCTTTGTCAGAAAGACAAACACTACAAACGGCAAGACAATGGAGGATTGTCTTGCACACCTTAAGCATTCGGCAAGACAAGACAAACAGATTGTCTTGCTGGAAGTGTGTCTCTCGGCAAGACAAGACAAACAGATTGTCTTGCAGACTTACACATGCCTTCGGCAAGACAATCTTCAAGGATTGTCTTGCACACCATTGAAATGAATCGGCAAGACAATTAGAGATTGTCTTGCTGATTCAATCAAGGCTAATGCAGACAATGAAGAATTGTCTTGGAAGCATGATGAATCCACTCGGCAAGACAATCCAGAATTGTCTTGCTGAGGTGATTTTTGTGATTAAATAAAGAAATAAAATGGTATATTAAAATAGAAAATTATTCACTTAATTAATTTAATCATATAAATTCATAAATTAAATTAATTCGAGAGTGAATTAATTTAATAAATAAATTACATAATTAATATAATTATTTGAGAAGTGAAATAATAGTCTATTAAAATATTTAATCACACAATCTTCAGTAGAACAACTTCCGGTCTTCTTTAAACTTGAATAATTTCTTCTTGATTTGTCGAACGAGCGAACTACCACTTCTGCTTGACTTCAAATATTTAATTTGGATAACTGATACATAGATGTACTGTCTGGTTCATCTGTATCTAGTTAAATCAAATATTCTTCGTCAAATAAACAATAAGAATTTGGTTAGTTCGTCGAGTCTTCGTCTTGTACGTACATCTTCATTAAATGGAATCTTCTGATGAAATAAAGTATAGAAACTTTATGTCTTCTGAATTCCTGGACGTGCCACAAAAGATTATTTGTGCACTGAGGCTTGAACATATTAATGAACTTCTTTCAGTGGCGTGCAGCAGCATCCTGGAACTTATCTGACATATGATTTCCATAAATCATTTGACGTTCTTCGTACTGATTCCGATGACTTGCTATTTACTGAGCTTTCTTATCTGAGTTGAGTTGTACCTCTTTAAATACAAATAGGCTGAACATATGCCTTTCACAGCTCCGCCAAGAAATTCTTATACTCATCATCCATTTTCTTCCCAACCGCACCTTTTATAGGACAATCAATAGTCGGATATCCACCATCACCACAATTCTTACACAACACCTTACTCTTATAAGTCGTCAACCTCAAAGGACAAGCATACTGCCTATGCCCCGCCTCCCCACACAACCTACAAAACTCCTCATCCTTAATTGTCCCATTCAACGCCACAAGTTCCCTAAGCTGCTGCCTCGGATGTTCATTCAACCCCTCATCAACTGGCCTCAACAATTTTTCAACCATCCCAGCAGCCTCCTCCAATGACTTCTCATTATCCGCTTCCACCAAAACATGCAAATCATCACTCTCAACATGAATAGTTTCCTCAACTGTACCCAATTTATCCAGTTTATCCACAACTGAAGTGTAAGTAAGAGTACTAGAAGATTGACTTGCCTGATCTGTGGACAACTCCCTTGACTGAGAACCCTCTTCACCAACTTTGTCAACCTTTCCAACCAATTTCTTCTCAACTAGCTTTGGCCAATCTGCGTAGATCTTCCCCATCTTTTCAAGCGTTTGAAGCATTTCAGTGAGTTTCTCTTCTATCATATGCCTATTATCAATGATGGCATCGGAAATGGGTATATGAGCGTCAGGAATTCCATCAAACATCTGAGGCGCGTATGTCTCCGGCTGCTGCACAAACATTACTTCGTGTTGATAGTGTTGCCTAGTTATAGATGAACTCGTATAACCGCTAGATATAGGCTGGGTATCGTACAAATGAGATGTTAGAGGTGGTTGAAATTCAGCTCCATAAGAGAAATATTTAGGTAATTCTTTGGTTGGTGAAAGATGTGTAGATATGCAAGGTGTGTGAGTGGTATAAAATTGATATGGTGGTTGCGGTGGTGGTTCAAGATGGTGGTATGTGTAAGAAATTCCTTTATATATTATCTTTATATTATTGTTTATTGTAAGATTATAACTACTACTTAAGCTATACTTTAAGTTATGCTAATGGAACTAAACTGTAATGTTTACAAGAAATGCAGATTGAGAAAAGATTTGAGGAGGTGAAAAAAGAAAAATCCAATCCACAAGCAAAATTTCAGAAAAGTCTATATTCAAAAGAATTCAGCAGGCTCTGATGGATGGAAAACGAGCTCAATCAGTTTGAAAAGGATGTTATAAAGGACATGTGTTTACTTGCTATATCCACATGATGTGTGCTTGATTAGTAATACCTTTTAGCAAATTGGATGTTGAAAAATTGGTGTATTGATACTTTTGTCTATTTTCTTGATAGTTCTAGACGCGTAGTTGGTAATAATCTTAGTATTGTTTTAGGATGTTCTTGTAATGAACCTTTGAAGGTGGATCAATGTATTTTCGAAATGGTCATGTCAAATTTTTAACAAGCCGTTGCAATATATGCCTATAATGTTGCCTTAATGATATCTTGTGCTACTGTAAATAATCTAAATTATATTGCATTTGGGACAAAAATTTGCTGCCACGGGTCTTATATGGCAATGTTTATTCTCAAAAAATGTGTTGCAAATTTTTGTTGCAATAAAAGAACAAACAACAGCAATGACTTAAATATCATTGCTATAGAGGAAAAGTTGTTGCAATATGTTGCTCTGGCAATGATTTGAACTTGTTGCAATACGTGTGTTAATTCATTGCATAAAGGGCTTTATGGCAACGGGGGCAAAGTTAACGGTCATTTTTTTGAAAATCATTGCCATAGACTCTATTGCAATGATTTTTCATAATATAGCAACTATTTTCAGTGGTTGCTAAATGCAATCTATGGTATAGTGTTTTTATGCTTTTCTTTTGTATAATTTCTTTAACTTTATGTTTTTACGTTTTTATATATGTGTATGTTTGTGTATATGATTTTGTTATCTGATTACATACATGAATTTACAGGATATTAAACAACGACGAATTTTTCCAGAGTCAATTGTAGATTTGGTCTTCTGTTTAAAATATGGTGTTCTTGATCTGAATAGAGACGAGAACAAACTTTGCTGAATCAATATGAAGAGAACTCGGTTTCTGCCATCAACCATGGTAATATATTCATAGTCGCATATCCTTCTCATCATTATATGACTCATCTTCACAAAGCTTTCTTCTAATATATCTGATTTTGCAGATTTCTTAAAATATGAGTGTTTTCACCTATAATCAACAGCAACCATGGCTTCTCAATCATCTGGAGGTGACTCGGTTCAAATTTACAGAGTTCGGTAAGGATTTATGGCGTTTAATGGATTTGTGTGAAAATGTATAATATTCTTTTTTGTGCTTAATTCTTTAATTTTTTTTTCTTTGATAATTTTGATTAGTAGCTTACACATATGTACATACATGTGTTGATGGGCTTTGTATGTGAAAGAGTGACTTCTGACTTTTGGGTTCTGTGATTGTGTCTTTAGGCTAATCAGATTTTGAGGTGAGTTTGCAGACTATAATGATCTGAAAGAGTTTTTAAATGTTTCTTTCATACTTAAGCCTGCGATGAATGGTATGTTCTAGTTTTTTGATAAACATAGATGCAACTTCTTAGTAGAGAATATTGATAGTTCAACCTGTTGTACAAATTTATTGATTATTTGAAGTTTTTGAATGTTTCTGCATGAAGTAGACTCTTAGATTGTGGGTGATATTCAGAGACTGAAAGAACTATCCTTTGATGAGGTTAGTATGACTCTACTAATATACTCCCTCCATCCCATTATAAGTGACGTTTTTTGACCAGACACACATATTAAGATATACATTTCGTGTCTCTTTTTCATGTTTACTCTTGATTATCACACATGTATCATTAAATGTTTAAAAGACTGTGTCAAGTGTAAACACTTCTTTTCTTTCTTGTTTATCCCTCCGTAAGCATTCTTTAAAAAAATACTCCCTCCAAGTAAATTTCATTCCCTCCAAAATTTTTAATCTGAGATCTTTAAACTTTAAACTTTTTTATTTTGATTCCCTCCCAAATTTTCATACCTTCTTTTTATTTCCCTCCGACTCCATCTATATAAAGGACCATTGCAAGTATAATCAACTCATTTTTCACTCCTTCATTATGAGTAAAAAATCCTATTTAAAATTAAACGAGCCTGCTCATTCTGGTGAAGATCTAAATTATACGGGAGGTACTTTTTAACCTTTTGTTAATTCTTTAATATTATGTATATATATATATATATATATATATATATATATGTATGTATTTTAAGAAATTTTAAATAAAGAATTTTAATTGTTAATTCTAAACATTTTATTGCAGGTAATTATGATATTTTAGATGAAGAAATTTTATCTCCAGCATATAAGGAAAACTCTCGACTCTTAGATTTAAACAGTAATATTTTGTATTTGTAAATGTTAATGTCTCACAATTCTTGCAAATAATTTTTTTTTTTGATTAGTTGTGAATGTTTTATTTTACTTGCTTATAATTCTTCACATAAAAAAATTAATTCTTATTTCAAATTGTTTTTTAGGTGGTTATAATGTTTTCCTCCATGAAGAAACTTTGTCCCAAGCTCCACTTACAAATTTAAACAGTAATTTTATATTGTTAAATTTTACTTTTCATGTATTTTAGAATATTTAGATTTGATTGTTTTGTTGACTACAAGTTTTTTTCATTGTAGCCTGTAGGTGGCATAATCTTTTAAATGAAGAAGTGTTGGCATCGGAAGATTTTTTAATTTTGGATCAAAATGATATTCTTTTTGATTTAAAATTTTGATGTATATTTCATGTGTATTAATATTATTTACTATATTATTTTTTTTCTAATTCTTAATTATATGGTTGTAGGTGATTTTACATTTTTGGATGAAGAAAATTTTTATGAATTTTCTACCAGCAATGCAGATGGCTACAATTTTGATTTAAATGAACATCCTCTACTTGATTTGAATGAGCCACCTCCTGATGAATTCCCTTATATTGAAAGTAAGATTATAATTTATTTTTTATCTAATCTTTGATCATAAGTTTTATTATAAAATTAATTTTATTTACTCATCTTTTTTAGAATTTAGAATGTATATTTTTTGTGTAAATCATTAGAATGTGGATTACTTTTTTTTTGTAGATGAAAATATGTCACAAAACACAACCACGAGGGTGAAGAAAAATTTATCAAATGATAAACGCCATGCCATTTATCTTGCTATGTTGAAGAGAAGTGTAAATGGAAAAATTAAACATGGGATTACAAAAGGTGTTGCTGCAGAATTTGGTGTTCCGGTACGTGCTGTTCAACGTATTTGGAAGCGTGCAAAGGAGACTTCAAGCCAGGAAAAGTTGATGTATCACATCTTAAGACCAAAAATTGTGGTCGCAAGAGAATGCAGATTGATCTTGAAAAGTTTAAAAAAATTCCTCTGCCTCAAAGAACAACACTTTAATCTGCTGCGTATGCAATGAATGTGCCCAAATCAACACTACACAGGCACTTTCAAGATGGTACCCTAAGAAGACATAGCAATTCTCTCAAGCCTTTTTTGACAGACAAAAATATGACACTACAACAAAAATCGCGTTCTGCAACAGAATTTTCCGTCGGCATTCCACAAATTCTGTCGGTAATCGCGTTTAGCAACGGAATTAGGGACGACAAATTCCATTGCAAATACCGCCGTAGGTAACGTATTGCAACGATTTTTTTTCCGTCGGCATTTGTTATGACGAAGCTGCAACGATTTAACAACCGAATTGTAGTTGTTTATCGCGCCTTACATGTACCAAAATAGTGACGGAATATTCCGTTGGCATTGTTTATAACGAAACTGCAATGGTTTAACAACAGAATTCTAGTTGTTTTTTGGACCTGCCATATACCAAAAATAGCGACGGAATATTCCGTTGCAAATGTAGCAACAGTTTATAACAACGGAATATCCGTTGGGAACTTAGCAACAGTTATTTGCGACGGAATATCTTGGGAACTTAGCAACGGTTATTTGCGACGGAAAATTCTATTGTGTGAATAACAACCGTTAATAACGACGGAAAATTCGTTAGGAATTAGCGACAGCGAATGGCAACGGAATTTTTATGAAAAATTTAGCAGCTAATAACGACATTTTATATTTAATTTAGAATTTTGTAACAACCAAATAGCGACGAAATTCCGTCAATAGTTTCCAACAGAATTCCAACAGAATAGAACTTGTGTCGGTAAATAACAACAATATAATACATGTTTCGCTTTAATTTACTAGAAACAAATTGACCAATCAAAATAAAAATAACAAACCAAACCAACACAAAGTCTCCGAAAGTAATTAAACCAAACGCAATACTATCATCAAGTGTTTAACCATTACAAGTGATCTGATGAGGATGACTATAGATAGAAGTTTGAATAGTAGCAAAACAATTGCCTGCTTAAGTTAAGATTATATACGCAGAGCAAAAATATTAATAGTACTTATAAGTCTAGTGATTAATGCTCCAAATCCAGCTAACGAACAAAAACATACGTCCAACACATTCCAAGAGCAGTCATCCGTCTATCCAGTCATCCATCAAAATGTTAACCTAACAAAACATAAAAAATTAGAAAATGCACTACATGAATAACTTCACAGACTATATTGTAAATTAATGTCACTGACTATATAAGTAAACCAGGGTCCATTGCAAAGCACCACTTTTAAAACAGATTGATTATGAACAAAATAGAATAACTGAACATAGGCAGCTTATGAAAAGAACAAACATGCCATTATATCTAAAATAATATGATTTATTTCATCTATTTTATGGAATCTGTGATAACCATTTATGTTTGTCATGCCTATATTCTATTATATGCCCACACACACAATGCATAATAAGGCTGATATCTTTTCCTTAAAGTTAAAAAGAAATAAATTACCTTAAAACCACCTACTGATTCTGACACTCCAACATCTTCGCAATTTGGCTCTCCATCTCCCTCATCCGCTGCTTCACTTCATCCATCTCTTTAATTCGTTCCTTCATCTCCTCGAGCTCCGTCTCCAACTTCTGGTAATCTTGACTCTTAGACTGGACAGTACTTAGCCGAGCAATTGTGCTACTACTTGGCTCATAAAAGATATCCTGGGATGAACCTAAGCCATAAATCCTGTTACGCTTGTTACGTCCACCAACTACATCTGAATACAACTTGTTTTCATCCACTGGCTGAGGTTCAGATGAGCCATCTACAGGTTGGGAACGCTTAGCACGAAGTGTCTTGAGCTGCTCCTGTGTAAAACAACCAAAAACAAACATAAATTATGGCAGGAGAAAATCGAAGTAAATTGAGGTTACCTGTAATAGTTTTTTTAAATGTAAAATAAATGTAGTATCAGGTTGATGCTAAGAGTAACACTAAATACAATATATGTAGCTATAGCTAGGGACGCCCTATTTACATGTCAACCCTGGTTTGCCAGAATAATGTCCACCATATCTTTTTACAGCTCCCAGCTAACTAAATTTACTGCACCTTATTTACAATACACTTATTCTACTACATCATCATACTCAGCTGGTATGTTCGGTTAATTACATATATATTGGATAATTATAACTAGTTGTCATTGTTGGGATATATAGATATCTGGTACGATACATTGTAGCATATCATTTTCACCCTTTTTTTAAAACTTTTTTAACTGCATAAAAAATTCTACATGTACTGATGTGCACACGCATCTCCTGTTAAACTAGTATTTGAAAAAAAATTCTCATCTCGTCAACTAATTTTCCCACTGGACAGTTGATACCACCCAAGTTCGTTATAATGTGGAGAGAGGTTATGAAGTTGCTTGAAATTATTGTGAAGAAATGTGAGAAAATCGAATGTAGTTTGGGATAGGAAAAAAAAGAGAGAAAGAAGATAGATATGATTGTGAGAAAAGAGGCAGTAGGTTGACGGGGTTTAATTATGTCAGCTCTGGCCGCAACGGAACAGCAACGGTTTTGCAACGGAATGCAAAGGTCCCAACGGATTAGCGACGGATAAAAAGACGACCGATCTAGAACAACGACGGTTTAGCGACGGATCAAAAGACGACTGATCTATAACAACGACGGTTTAGCGACGGATCAAAAGACGACCGATCTAAGACAACGACGGTTTAGCAACGGACAAGGAAGGCGACTGATGTATTATAACAACGGTTTGACAACGGAATAAAAAATTATTGACTTTTGAATTTCGACGGAGTTCCGTCACTACTTCGTTGCACCAAAAATCCGTTGCTAACACCGTCGGTATATATAAGCGGGAATTTTTTGCCGCGAAGTTTAGCGACGAGTGCATTCCGTTGCAAAATCCGTCACAATTTTGTTGGAACGGCTGCGCGGGTATTTTCGCGCCAGCATTTGCGACGGCTTTATTCCGTTGGTAAACTTTCATCGGTAAACCGTTAGGAAAACGTTGTGAGTTTCGTTGTCAAGACTTCTCCAACAAGTCGTTGTTGGTTTGTCGGTAGATAACGACGGAACTACTTCCGTTGCCAAATTCCGTTGCAGTACTCGAAAATTCTAGTAATGTGAAAAGTCCGGTTGAATTTTGCTTGTCAATGTTGGATAAAAATTCTCTTCCTCATAATCCACAATTTATGGATATGGAGAATACTATTCACATTGATGAGAAATGGTTTTATTTGACAAAGAAATCAGAGACCTATTATCTGCTTCCTGATGAAGAAGAGCCACACAGGACTTGCAAAAGTAAAAATTTTGTCTTGAAAGTAATGTTTTTAGCTGCAATAGCATGACCACGATTTGACACACAAATTAGCATGAATGCTTTTTCAGGTGGCAGTACTTTAAATTTGTTGATGTAATTGGTTTTGGGTTTGTTAATTTTCTGTGTTTAAGTGTTGCACTTTCATCATATATTCAGTGGCTTCATATATCTTGTTTTTGTTTTTACATAACTCTAAAAGTGTGTTAGTAATTTATTTTATACATAAAATTAAATAAAAAAATCTCAAAAAAATGTCTTAAAAGTTATGATGCACAATATTAAAAAATGATCTATTTGTAAAAATAAAAATCAAAGTGAAATTATTTTTTGTAGAAGCAATAGTTAGATATATTTCATCATTGTTAAAATTTAAGTTTAACTTGTATCGATAAATATAATATCTCAAATTTTGTCTAGTTTATATCTCAAAATCGGAAAAAATGATCTATTTATAAAAAAAGTGAGAATTTGTTTTGTGAGAAACAAAGTTTAAATTTATTTTTATAATCATTAGAAAATAAGTTTATCTTGTATCGACAAAAATAATATCTCAAATTTCGTCTAGTTTATATTTAACTCTGAAAGAGTGTTAGTAATTTATTTTGTTACATAAAATCAAACAAAAATTCTCAAAAAGATGTTTTAAAAGTTATGATGCACAATATTAAAAAAATAATCTATTTAAAAAAACGAAAAATAAAGTGAGATTATTTTTTTGTAGAAACAAAAGTTGGATATTTTTTATAATTGTTAAAATGTAAACACTATCTCAAATTTCGTCTAATTTATATTTAACTCTGAAACTGTGTTAGTAAATCTATTTTGTTACACAAAATAAAACGGAAATTCTCAAAAAACTGTTTTAAAAGTTAAGATGCACAATATTAAAAAAAATGATCTATTTATAAAAAAAGTGAGAATTTGTTTTGTGAGAAACAAAGTTTAAATTTATTTTTATAATCATTAGAAAATAAGTTTATCTTGTATCGACAAAAATAATATCTCAAATTTCGTCTAGTTTTTATATAACTCTAAAAATGTGTTAGTAATTTATTTTGTTACATAAAACTAAACAAAAATTCTCAAAAAGATGTTTTAAAAGTTATGATGCACAATATTAAAAAATGATTTATTTATAAAAACAAAAAATAAAGAGAGATTATTTTTTTGTAGAAACAAAAGTTGGATATTTTTTATAATTGTTAAAATATAAGTTTAACTTGTATCGATATAAACACTATCTCAAATTTCGTCTAATTTATATTTAACTCTGAAACTGTGTTAGTAAATCTATTTTGTTACACAAAATAAAACAAAAATTCTCAAAAAGATGTTTTAAAAGTTATGATGCATAATATTAAAAAAATGATCTATTTATAAAAACAAAAAATAAAGAGAGGTTATTTTTTTTAGAAACAAAAGTTGAATATTTTTATAATTGTTAAAATATAAGTTTAACTTGTATCGATAAAAACACTATCTCAAATTTCGTCTAGTTTATACTTAACTCTGAGAGTGTGTTAGTAATCTATTTTGTTACATAAAATAAAACAAAAATTCTCAAAACAACTGTTTTAAAAGTTACGATGCACAATATTAAAAAAAATGATCTATTTATAAAAAAATGAGAATTTGTTTTGTGAGAAACAAAGCTTAAATTTATTTTTATAATCATTAGAAAATAGGTTTATCTTGTATCGACAAAAATAATACTCAAATTTCGTCTAGTTTTTATATAACTCTAAAAATGTGTTAGTTATTTTTTTTGTTACATTAAATAAAATAAAAACAAGAAGATCTATTTAAAAAAGAATACATAAATTATCTACAAATTTTATGAAGAAAAATGGTAAAATAAATGTAAAGACATAATATAAAAATAAAGCATTCATTCATCCAAATTTGATTACAAGATTTAGATTGTGACAAGAAATCTAAAAAAGAAGATTTATTTTTCTAAAAAAAGTGAGATAAATACAAGTATGTACAGCTTTATATAGAGGGCAGTTAAGTTGAAGACAACTAGAAGTAATTTATTGCTAACATTAAAAAAGTGATATAATTAAATGATGCAGGTGTAGACAAGTGAAAATGTACTCCTGATGAGCTAGAAAATCTAAAAACGTCACTTAATATGGGATATGAAAAGAGTCAAAAAAACGTCACTTATTATGGGATGGAGGGAGTATATGTTGATCTAGACAACGTCACTTATTATGGGATGGAGGGAGTATATGTTGATCTAGACATAACTTATGCTCTCAAAATGAGAGGTACATAATTTATAGACATAAAAAAATACAGAAAGCTAGATGCCATTTAGCTTAGAACTTTTGGGGTTGGAGATGCTGTAAAAAAAGGGCTTCGTTGGTGGAGAACCGAAAGCCCCAAGTATCCTGTACTGTCCAAGATGGCGCGCGACCTTTTAGCAATACCATTTTCTGTAGCCGGTTCATATGATGCTTTTGTTTACCAGGATTATCGAATGGCTGATAAATCTCTTGATTCGGTAGGACCAGTTCTAATTAATACCCTGGCATGCACTCGGAGCTATTCTCCAAAGTATTGAGATCTGTTGACATAGTGAGGTGAGCTTACATGAACCTTCGTATAGATAATGTCCTTCGCCAAATTATATTCTAACTGTTCTGTTATACTTTTACTGAGCTATAGCTGCCCATATTTAGGTCCTCAACCATAATATGTATTACTTATGCATAAACAAATTATTTTTTTAATCCGTGTTTTCCGCATAATGATTATGAATCTCAAAAAGTACAAGGATAAGGGCCTGCATCTGAATTTGAAAAATGAAAAAACTGCAGCTCTTGGATTGGCCTCAACTCCCATAACTGATATTAGATTATTTGGTTTTGTTTGGGTAGTTGGTTACTCTTTTTGATTGATCTTTGTTTCTTTGTCAAATTATTTTGTTGTCTATAATTTTATTCCTACTGATATGTGAAGATGGTTGGGTTTTATATATTTTAGTTATTGAAAATAGGTTGATGTTGATATATACAGATTATATTCCTTGCTTTCTTTGCTTACGATCGCAAATAGGTCTATCTCTTTTACATTTGCTTACATTCTATGCATTTCTGGAAATTTCGCAGGGGAAAGGTAATAATCTCGGCAGTGAAGCCGTATATCTCCCTTGATTGGAAATCAGAATTCAGCAAATTAAACAGTGATAACTTGGGGTGACAAAGCTTCTGATATAGCCAAAGATGGCACTGTTCTTGGCACCTACAGATCAGCTTCTGTCACTGTCCTATCCGATTACTTCTGCACGGCTGGGATCACTTTTGAGGTACTTATCACTTGTCAGGGTGTGGTTGTACTGGCCTTTTCTTGCTTCCCTATGATTTTGGTCTGAAGAAGATTATTTCAGTGATATTCAAAAATGGACTTTCGGTGACAGATATGGGTTCAGATCGAGATCATGAACCAGTAAAAATTGTGGAGATCATGGAAGATAATGAAGTGATGCAATGGTAAAGAAATAGAAGTAGGTACGAGGAAGATCAGGAACATCCTTTGGTGATTTGTTTGTAGTGGTTCTTTTTTTGGATTGTTTAAACAAGTATCTGAACTTCAAGCAAACTTTTGATTATCAGAAAAGATATGTATATTATTTTATAGAACTGGCTCCAGAACAATCCAGACACACCTCCAGGATCACGTGCACAAATGATCTTCACAGCAGGGTTCCAGAACAGAGTAGTCAAACTGTCCGGCCTGAAAACAAACACCAGAGTCTGTAAACACTGATCCTGATTAATTATCTGTTTTAATGCCACCAGATTGGTGTGTTATGAAAATTCTAAAGTCATCTGAAGAGGTATTGCTTTAAGTATTTTTTGTATTAGTTTGATTTTAGATGCTTCAAACATAGAAGACTTTAAGATATAAAGTCCGTAAGCACTTGAGTAATCAGTCTTTATAGAGATTTATGTTTCAAATAAGAATAAAAAATTTACGGGCCATTCTGTTCATGTTCTTCAACTTCAACTGTATGCATGTTGTTACTCCCTCTGGGATCTAACAATCACTTCCTTTTGACTATGGGAGTCCCTTTAGTATACAATTTCTTTTCAATATAGACACGTATCTTAAAATGAATAAGTGTACTCTCATAATTTGTTTTTAAATTTCTATATTTGTTTCAAATTTTAAACATTGAATTTTTAATTTAAAAGAAAAAATTAAATATAATTTATGAAACTATACGTAAATATAATTTATATTAGTTTGACGATGACAATTATATGATATCTTTGAGGTTTTAAGTAGGGCCTTTCAGAAAAAATACTATTTAAATATAAAAATATTATTTGATAATGATAAAAATTGAGCACAAAATGTTATATATTAATATTTCTAAATATATATATACACACACAAGGAATGTGGTCTACGTACCGTATCCAATAGTATTAAATATTTACAATTTTTTCAATTTTTCTCAAAAAACACCAAATATAAAAAAAGATGAAAAATTATATACGGGTACTCATGTAAAAAAAATTCTCCATCACACAATTTGAAAAATTGTTCATTCATAAATTAACAGTTGATATTTGTTATCATTTTCATAAATAGTTATATATTTGAATTATGCACCAATTGTTAATATAAATGTAAATAAACAGCATGAGAAGAAAATGTGAAAAACACAAGAGTGTGGTAACAGAAGATAGTGCTGTTAAAATTAATTGAAAAAATATAGTAAAATTCCCGTGTGCGAAGCACGGGCAATATGCGAGTATGATTGTAAATTTTTAAAATCGTGATCCAACCGAGTATGAACTATGATGCGGTGATAAATTAGATAAGTTACAAAAGTAATAAAACTGAAATGGGCCATCAAACCTCGAATTATGGTAATGGATTTTGGATGAGATCAGGAGAATCGGGTTTCAAATGGATTGAATAAAACCCGAACCCAGTCAATGTCATAATATGAATGCTGCAAACACTCAGGAAGAAGAAAATAATGATGATTGCAAGGGCAAAATTAGTACAAATTTATTTACAAGTGTTATTTTGCAATATATGAACTAGTAATCAACAACTAAAACTATAAGCAAAGCTTCATTACTCAGAGAAGAAGAAGAACAATCATGTTTCTTAGAGAGAGAAACCACAGGATAGAAATTATTTACAAGACACTAACTGTTTCTATGAGTAGAGAGAACATTTATATACAAGTTGTTATAACAGAAAATGTAACTGACTAAGCTGACATGGCAACAGCCAGCTGGTGACAGATGGGGTTACAGCTGGAGCTAGCCAGGTGTGATGCTAGTGTCAGCATCACTCTCAACAGCATCCCTCAAATTGGGAGTTGGAGCAACTTGTGACAATCCCAACTTGTACAACAGTGAATTGAATTGTGGAGATGGAGCAACCTTAGTAAAAGCATCTGCCAACTGAGAAGTAGTAGGGAGATATGTTAACTGAATAAGGCCCTCCAACACTTTATCTCGCGTAAAGTGGCAATCAAGCTCAATGTGCTTGGTTCGCTCATGAAAAACGGGGTTCTTGGCAATATAAAGTGCAGACTGGTTGTCGCAGTGTAATGTAACAGGCTTGAGATTAGTAACATCAAGATCTGCCAAGAGCCGAACAGCCCAAGTAACTTCAGAGGCAGCAGCAGCCATGGCCCTATACTCTGCTTCAGAAGACGATTTAGACACAGTTGGCTGCTTCTTAGATTTCCAAGTGACTGGAGACTGTCCTAGAAGAAGTACATAACCAGTAATGGACCTCCTAGAGTCAGGGCAAGACGCCCAATCAGCATCTGAGAACGCTTGCAGTTTCAAGGTATGTGTAGCTCGAAGAAGAATACCCTGATTAGAAGTAGAAGCAAGATACCTCAATGTATGATGTAATGCAACCAAGTGAGATGACCTTGGTGCATTCATGAATTGGCTTAAGGCTTGAACTGTATAGGACAAGTCAGGCCTAGTGTTTGTCAAATAGTTGAGCTTGCCAACTAAAGAACGATAATGTTCTGGATTTTGAAGAACATCCCCTTCAGTTTTGCTGAGTTTCAAATGTAAAGGAAGTGGAGATACTGCTTTCTTGGAAACATCAAGTCCAGAGCCAGAAAGCAGATCTTTAGCAAATTTTCTTTGAGACAAAATAATGCCAGAATCAACATAATCAACTTCATAACCTAAGAAGTAGTGGAGTCTCCCCAAATCCTTGATGCTAAACAGCTGATGTAAATGATCTTTCAAAGAAGTTATGGCTGCAGAATCTGTACCAGTGAGAATCACATCATCTACATAGACAGCGGCAATACAGATGCGGCCACTTTGCTTCTTCACAAACAGACTATTATCATTCTTCGACTGCTCAAAACCTTGATTTATTAGTTCTAAAACTAATCTGTCATTCCAGACTCTGGACGCTTGCTTAAGACCATATATGGACTTTCTAAGCAAACACACCAAATTAAGAGGATTAGGAATCCCTTCTGGAACTCTCATATAAACCTCTTCAACTAAATCACCATGGAGAAACACATTGTTAACATCCAACTGATATATTGGCCATTGCTTGCTTGCTGCAAGAGCAAGAAGAATTCTGATGGTTCCCATCTTAACAACTGGAGAGAAGGTCTCTTCGTAATCAACTCCATATTTCTGGTTGAAGCCCTTTGCCACAAGCCTCGCTTTACACCGCTCAAGACTCCCATCTGGTTTAAGCTTGACCTTAAACACCCATTTAGACCCAATGGCCTTTTTGCCGGGAGGAAGAGCAACTAAATCCCATGTATGATTCTTATGTAAAGCCTGAATTTCAGTTTCCATTGATTTGATCCACAGTGGATTAGTAGAAGCCAAAAGATATGACTTAGGTTCAACAATATCACAGAGTGCAGGTGAAGGATGAACGGAAGAATCATGTGTCACCAGATTACACCAATGGGTAGTAGGAGTTGTAGTACTAGTATGGCATTGATAAGATTGTAAGTAAACTGGAGGCTTGTGGGGTCTGGCAGACCTTCTTAAAGGAGGTGGAGAAATGTTATCAGATACATTGGTGCTGATATCTATCACCTTTGAAGTATCAGCATCACTCTCAGCAAAATTATTATCAGCAAAAACACTATCAGCACTACCAGCACTATCAACACTATCAGCACTATTAGCATGGTCATTGTCAGGTATGAAAGGAGAAGCACTATGATCATGTGTATCTGAAGAAGGCTCAGGATGAGCAAGACTACCTGTGTCAACATCAATACTGGGACTGGTATGAGTAGGAATAAAGAAGCTCTCATTAACTCCATCAGAATGTGGAGAATGATGAAAGAGGAAATGTGTTTCATGGAAAACAACATTTCTGGACACAAAAATCTGTTTAGTAGCAAGGTTTAAGACTTTGTAACCCTTCTGAGACTTCTGAGAAGATGTGTAACCAACAAACACACAAGATTCAGCTCGTGCATCAAATTTAGTTCTATGAATGCTACTTGTCGACACATAACATAGACATCCAAAACAGCGTAAGGAAGAAAGAGTAGGTGGCTCTTTGTACAACCTAGAATAAGGTGTTTCATTACCAATACTGTGAGTAGGAACTCTGTTAATCAGGTAAGTGGCACATAAAATGCACTCACCCCAAAACTGAGAAGGAAGTTTAGACTGAAAATACAAGGACCTAGCAGTTTCAAGAAGGAACCTGTGTTTCCTTTCCACTATCCTGTTTTGTTGGGGAGTGTAACTGCAACTAGTTTGGTGTGATATTCCTTTCTACTGAAATAGTTTGGCCATTTCCCCATGACAAAATTCACTGGCATTGTCTGAACGGACAGTCACAACATGAGTACCAAATCGATTTTCAACATATTGAAGAAAAGAATGCATCACTTGAACACAGTCAGTTTTATGCTTGATTAAATGGATCCAAGTAAATATGGTGTAATCATCCACAATTGTTAAAAACTGATTACAACCACTTTGAGTTTTCACTTGATATGGACCCCATATATCAATGTGAATCAATTCAAAACTAGAATTTGTCTTGATATAACTATGAGGAAAACTAGCTTTAGTCTGTTTTGCCTTTGGACATATTTGGCAAATCATTTCGGAACAAGAACTTGGGAGCTGAACATCAGGAATAGCTAACTTGAGTCTGGAGAATGGAATATGGCCAAGACGGAGATGCCAGGTAGTGGCATCAACCACAGCAGCATGACAACTTCTAGTAGAAACATCAGCACATGTATTATGTACACTGTAAAGTCCTCCATGAATATTACCAAGAAGCATCTGAGAGTTTTTCTGTGAAAGGCCCTGTAACAAGCATTTGTCAGGAGTAAAAAGAACCTCACAATTAAAATCCTTGCACAGCCTTTTTACAGAAAGCAAATTGAACTGGAACTCCGGCACATGTAGTACATTATGTAGAAGCATGTTGGAATTCAGTTGCACAGTACCAACATTTTTAATTGCAACCTTTTTTCCATCATCAGGAATAGTAATGTATTCTACAGGCTGTAATGGCTTATGACTGACAAAATCATCTATATTAGAGCAAATATGATCCGTGGCTCCGCTATCAATTAACCAACCAAGCTTGTTAGGATGATCAGCCATAAAACAAAACTTACCAGCTAACATAGCATGATCAGTACCATCTCTGGAGCTTGAAGAAGTTTGTTGATTGTTGAGTAAACTCATCAACTGATTGTATTGAGCAAGAGAAATGGGAGGGGACCCATCCTCATCAGCTGTTCCACAAGAGACTGCAGCAACCTTCTTGTCTTTAGGCAACTTGTAACCAGGTGGATAACCATGGACTTTAAAGCACCTTTCAATACTGTGTCCACTCATCTTACAGTGAGTACAATAGTACTTAGAATTCCTTTTGACTCTAGTAGTGCCTGCACTTCCACTTGCCTGCTTTTGTGTGTTACCAGTAGTGCCAGATACACTTTTAGTTTTAAAATTTCTGTTATCAGCCACAAAAGCCAAAGATTCAGTGTTGGAAGTGAGATGAGCAATCTCCTGGTGTCTTTCTTCTTGAGAGAAAAGTCTGAATGCTGCAGACATAGGAGGTAATGGTTGCTGCATCAAAATATTTCCCCTAATTGCAGAAAACCTGTCTCCAAGGTTTATCATAAACTGAATTAACCGATGATTTTGTTGCCTTTGGCGTATCCTTTGATTGACATTACAGATACACTTATTGCAAGTGCAACATTCCAAAGGACTGGCATCAGTCATTGCATCCCATAGAATTTTGATCTCAGTAAAAAACTGAGAGACAGTCTTACAACCTTGAGCAAGATCAGTTAATTGTTGTTCTAGGGCATAAACCTGAGCCATAGAAGCAATGCCAAAACGATCTTCCAAATCGAACCATATTTCAGATGCATTTGCGAAATACAGAACACTCGTAGCAATAGTCTCATCTAGACTAGACAAAATCCAAGAACAAACAAGATCATTACACCTATTCTAGGCTTTTAGGTCAGGTGAATTCTCAGCAGGTTTTGTTATGGAACCGTCGACAAAACCTAGTTTATTCTTTGTGGATAAATTCAAGAGCATTGCTCATTTCCAATTAGTGAATCCAGTTCCACTAAACTTGACAGAAACTAATTGCGAAGAGCCAGAATCAGATGGATGTATGTAGTATGTACTACTCGTATCCTGTGTATTAGCTAAAACAGTACGATTATGTATATTCCACGCATTTCCAGTTGACGCATCAGTCATAGCGTTGTGACACACAAAAACTCAACTAAAAACTGAATTGAATCCTTGAACATGAGGGATTTGCGAGATCTCGCAACGAAAATCCGTCAAGATCGAGTAGTTTTCGCTCTGATACCATGTTATTTTGCAATATATGAACTAGTAATCAACAACTAAAACTATAAGCAAAGCTTCATTACTCAGAGAAGAAGAACAATCATGTTTCTTAGAGAGAGAAACCACAAGATAGAAATTATTTACAAGACACTAACTGTTTCTACGAGTAGAGAGAACATTTATATACAAGTTGTTATAACAGAAAATGTAACTAACTAAGCTGACATGGCAACAGCCAGCTGGTGACAGCTGGGGTTACAGCTGGAGCTAGCCACGTGTGATGCTAGTGTCAGCATCACTCTCAACAACAAGCATGGCCAATATATCGTTGTCGTGGGCGGGCTGGGCCTGTAAAATATTGGATCTGTTTAACGTCCTACTAGTTACCACTTACGATACGAGCCCAACAGTCTGATAATACAAATAACAAGATCCAAGATTTTAATGGCATATCAAGAGAAAAAATTTCGCAGAAAATCATGAAAATTGTTCTGAAATCCTCAATAAATGCCAACAAAATCTAAGTTAACAGGCAGAAAATGTTTGGACTTTTTTTACTACACTATAAACTAGTATACTCTCTCCATTCCTTTATAACAAACCGTTTTTTTCTATTTCACACATACTAAGGATGAGTTAAGTATGAGTTAATGTTGCTCCATTATTACAAAACTGGTCTTATAATAAATTCACTAAACATGAATGAAAATGAAATTGAAGGGTTTTTGGTGGAAAATTATTGGTTAATTAACTCCACCTTGAAACTAGAAAGTGACAAATAAAAAGAAATGGAGGGAGTATAAGTCAAGCAATCCAACTTTCCATCTTTCATTTCCTATCCTTAATTTTTCTTTTTTCTGCGGTTTAGGTTTGTATGTCAACTGAGGATAAACCACCACCTAGCTATTCTCGTTATCCTATTTAATTATTTCAAATGCTTTAAATATACACAGATACGGGCAATCTACTAAGTCAGCAAAGGATTTTATAAACAATTTTGGATTTCTAATTAAAGCTCATTAATAATAGATCAGTCACAGTTATATATATTATCTTCCATGTGAAACACATGATGAAATATCTGAAAGAATGAGAATATCAAAACTCTCCGTAGCTCTTGTCTGTGCGTTCCTCATAATTCATTCCTCCCTGGCTCAAACCTCCCCACAAGACTTCGTCGACGCCCACAACGAGGTTCGCTCGTCCGAAGGTGTAGGACCGATCGCATGGGACGAGACGGTGGCCAACTACGCTAGAAACTACGCCAATCTGCGAAGCCAAGATTGTCTGATGAAGCATTCAGACACACCGTATGGAGAGAACTTATTCGAAGGCGGAGGTGATGCAACAGCCAAACAAATAGTTGATTATTGGGCGAGCGAGAAACAATACTGGGACAATAACACCAAAACATGTGCACCAGGGGAGCAATGTGGGCACTACCTTCAAGTGGTCGATCCCGGCTCGGTCCAGCTCGGGTGCGCTAGAGTTAAGTGCAAGAACGACGATTGGTATTGGTTTGTGACGTGTAATTATAATGGCCCGGGCAGCGCTCGGGGACATCTGTACTAAGCTATCGAACTAAGCATATTGTATAAACAATTGTTCATTACCAAATCGCTTGCTTTAGCCTCCCTTTTAATTATTAACTGGTTTGAAACATTAAATATAATTATGATTTTATGAAACGCAGTAATGATTTAATTAGTGGACATGTTTGTTTCCTGTTGTTTAGTGTGTGGGGCCATATATGCGAGAAACTGAGACTTGTCTTCCTAGAAAATGATATCTGCATGCAGAGGAAACAAGTAGTTTATCATGCATGACTCCTTTCTCTGAATCAATTGTGTTTAGTGACTTTAGTCCCACCTACGGCTGCTTGGTTTATCTTTTGATTCAGTCGTGTGATTCTTTTTTAGCCTAATTTTAAAAACATATCTTTTATGCGCTGGATCAGCATAATCGAGATTTTAAATAATTTTATTTTATTTATAAAAACCGGATGTTTCAATTAGATTTTAAAAATGTAGTAGGAGGCCGTTTGAATACATGCATTTCATTTGAAATGATGAATTTCAAATGACAGTATTTGAGTTTTCATTTCAAATTATCAGATTTATACTCTGAATTTGAAATGAAATTCAAATCCAAATTCAAATTTCTAAACAGGTTATTTAATCAAATCCAAATTTTCAAACATGTCATAGAGTTAATCAAGAGTTTAAATTATGATACATAATATGGTGGTGTTATATTAGAATTTCGAATTATATTTAAAGTACGATAATGTTCATTTGGAATTATTTAAAGTCTATTAAGATATGATAATATTCAAATGTTGATGATTTTTTTTTTAACTTGATAGAACGATGAATTATTTGGAATTGTTTAGTGAACTTTAAGTTTTTCGAAATAGCAACAAAATTTATAATATTTTGAAATTGTGCTTCCTAAAAACTCTATATAAACTTTGTTAATATATTTTATCTAGAAGATAAATTATATAATTTATTAAATTCAATATACTCCTGAATTATATTACTGATATTCAATTTAAAAAGCATAACAATTGTTAACATCAAACTTGAATTAAGCCCACGATTTCATGCTGTTCTTCACGTGGTTGGTATTCGAAAATTAGCCAACATACAAACCTCTGACTTTTCGTTGGACGATACATGCATTCTCCACCAAATTATAGAGAGACGAGGATGTAATAACAATACAAGTATATACAAGTGAAACGAGGATAATAAGATATCAATTGAAAGCGTACTTTGCATATACTTATAATATCATACCATGAAACCAGAAGTTTTAGTATCCAAGGCACCCTCGCGGGAAGACTTGTTGAAAAACTCGATACAGTCAGAAATTGCTTCATCATAGTGGGAGTTAGATGAATAGTACGATGAGCTGCAGGAATTTTTCGGAGGCTCAGGCCTGTCACATGAACGTCGCCTCGGAAATGAAGATCCAGGGTTCCTCCCTCTGGAAGACCGATGGTTTCTGAAAGTACGGTATGGAAAAAGAAGCCCCATGAATATTTTCCGAAATCGATTAAAAACCTTCATAGAAGAGAAATTAATTCTTTGGTTAAGATCATGGTTTCTAGCTGCTCGAGGATTACGATTTTTTGGGCGTTGTTCAGTATCTTCGACTTGAATGACAAAGCTCTCACTGTGAGATTTGTTGTACATTGTTTGTTAAGGTTTCTACTTCAGGGAGCCTGCTAGCTTAGAAGTTGTAATGCTATGAATATTTGTGTCGGGAGGGAGGATTATATTTATAAGGAACGGGGAGATTAAGGGCTGTTTGCCCACAGTTTTTTTTTGCACTTCCGTTTATGTGAATAAACTATAAATCAATTTTTTATAAACTAAATTCTAATAGATTAAATTTTAATTTTTGAGTAATTTCTTTTCTGAAAATTTTATCAAAATTTATAGAAATAATTTAAAAGGACATTTAAAATATTTATCATTTTTTATATCTAACAAATATAATTATCAGAAAAAGTATTTGAATACATAAATTAAAAACTAGTTCTCAAATGATAAAACCTCCTTTCAAGTTAAACTAAGTGCTCCCTAAATAAAGGGCCTAGAGTTTTAACTCATATGCAATATAAGAACCATGAAGAAGATGATTGGTGCCGATCTAAAGGATGTTTGTCGTATAGCCATGCATGTGATCGAATGATTTACATGGAATGCTATTGTTCTTTTGATTTAAACTAGTTGAGAATCCGCGCGTTGCGGCGGCTAATATTTATAAAATAAAATAAATTTTATATTATAAACATCTCGATGCAATACCAATATTAATTTTTAAAATTGCAAAATTGGACTATAATTCATATGTGAAAAAATGATAATAAGTTTCTACATGTAATTAACGATTTAAAGCACGACGAATCTTAATTTTAATTGTGTTTTTTTTTTGAAAAGTTTTGTTCTTGACTAACATTGTCATTAACTTTTCCAAACACTACTTCTTAGACATATACACCACTACCTGCATATAAAAAGCATACGAAAGAATACTATCTTTTATATAATATACGGCTACCGAAAACCGAACCGAAATATAAATTTCGATTAACCGAACCGAAATTATTTTGGTTATTCGGTTCGGTTTTCGGTTAACCGAACCGAATGCACACCCTTAACTGTGATATTGAGAGACAGTGTAGGTTGTGTTTAGATGATCCAAAACCCTACAACCTATAAGGGTATTTATAGGTGCCGAGAAACTTGTGCGCTACTCTTTTCCATAATCAAATAATCTGAAATAGAATCAGATTAAAAAACTTGCAAGCTACTATATTCCATAAATAATCTGAAATAAAATCAGACTGATGCTTTCAATTTATTATATTCCATAAATAATCTGAAACAGAATCAGATTAATTTATACCAAGATATATACCATATCAATGAATCTGAAACAATTTTTTTTATATCTTTCATCCAAAAATTCTGAAAAATTAGAAAAATAGAACGGAGCTATCTGAGAGGCGCCACCTACACGCCCCTCGCTTCTCCTTTATATAAGTATATTCATATGTGAAAAATGATAATAAGTTTCTACATGTAATTAACGATTTAAAGCACGACGAATCTTAATTTTAATTGTGTTTTTTTTTTGAAAAGTTTTGTTCTTGACTAACATTGTCATTAACTTTTCCAAACACTACTTCTTAGACATATACACCACTACCTGCATATAAAAAGCATACGAAAGAATACTATCTTTTATATAATATACGGCTACCGAAAACCGAACCGAAATATAAATTTCGATTAACCGAACCGAAATTATTTTGGTTATTCGGTTCGGTTTTCGGTTAACCGAACCGAATGCACACCCTTAACTGTGATATTGAGAGACAGTGTAGGTTGTGTTTAGATGATCCAAAACCCTACAACCTATAAGGGTATTTATAGGTGCCGAGAAACTTGTGCGCTACTCTTTTCCATAATCAAATAATCTGAAATAGAATCAGATTAAAAAACTTGCAAGCTACTATATTCCATAAATAATCTGAAATAAAATCAGACTGATGCTTTCAATTTATTATATTCCATAAATAATCTGAAACAGAATCAGATTAATTTATACCAAGATATATACCATATCAATGAATCTGAAACAATTTTTTTTATATCTTTCATCCAAAAATTCTGAAAAATTAGAAAAATAGAACGGAGCTATCTGAGAGGCGCCACCTACACGCCCCTCGCTTCTCCTTTATATAAGTATACTAGTTGAGAAGCCGCGCGTTGCGGCGGCCCATAAAAATTATATTAATGATTCAATATTAATATTTGTAGAATACAATAATTTTGTGGCTGTCTATAAAAAGTATATTAATGATTAAAAATTAATATTTGTAGGATAAAATAAATTTTATATTATAAATATCTTAATGTAATACCAATACTAATATATAAAATTGCAAAATTGGACTATAATTCAAGTTGAAAAAATGAAAATAAATTTCTATACGTAATTAACAATTTAAAACACGAGAAATCTTAATTTTATTTGTGTTTCCTTTTTGAAAATTAATCATGTTCTTACATTATCAGCTTCCTCCAATTTTTTTGGATTGATTGTGCACAAAAATATCTAATTTAAATCCGTGAGATAGCAGTTTATAACTACCCTGGCTTGTAACAACCTGCATTTTTAATACTGTATGAACAGTCTTAACTTAAAAGTTGCTTGAACGTAGCAAACAGATAATGAATGAATAATATTTTCCTGTGTACAAAATAAATCATATAAAAATTAACAACAAACATGTCCGATGAACAAAACAAATATTAAAAAGAATAACCAACAAACATACATCACTAATAATTATTTATTGATATCATCCATCAATATCATATCAAGACTATATTCTTCTCCCGTGTTTGGATTTGTCGACTGCCACGTAGCGATCTATAACTACCTTTACTTGAAACAACCTTTATTTTTTTAATACCGCATAAACAGCCTTATCGTTGCAGAAGAACGGCACCACCGAGTTAGAAATCGAGCAAGAGAACTATCACCAGAGAGAGAGGGGTAGGGTTGTGGTATTGAGAGAGGAGGTTGTGTTTAGATGATACAAAACCTACAATCTATAGGGGTATTTATAGGTGCAGAAAGACTTGTGTGCTAGTCTTTCCCATAATTAAATAATCTGAAACAAAATCAGATTAAACTTTCAAGCTAATATATTCCATAAATAATCTGAAGAAACTTGCTTAATTAAATAATCTGAAACAAAATCAGATTATAACTTTCAAGCTACTATATTCCATAAATAATTGGAAACAAAATCAGATTCTGAAACTTGCTTCTAATATACCCAAAACTAAAAAAAGTAGTTTTACTTTTTGATAATTTTCATCCAAAAATTCCAGAAAATTAGAATAATAGAATGGAGTGATGTGAGAGGCGCCACTTACACGCCCCTCGCTTCTTCTTTATATAAGTATATTGATTATTATTTTTATCAAGCTTATTGCTTTGGCTATTTTTTATCTTATTCTTTAACAAAGATTCTTCTTATTCTCTTCTTTTAGGTTTACCTTCCGTTTATGATAATTACAATTTATATTCCTAACCCATCGATCTATATATATATTTTTTATTTTTTTTTGAAACTACATCGATCTATATTATATATATCTATATATTCAAAATATATATATACAAGGATTATTAATATAGTACAAATTAATAAATACAAACTAAAATATATGTTTTATTAATATATTTTTTCGCTAAAAATTTTGGTCAACAGATGTGGTGTGTCAAATTATTTTGGGGAATATTTAGCGATCAGAGTTAGGAACCACGATCGGTCAATGTTACAACGATGATGTGGCACTTTTAGCGACTAATTTTGATTGCAAAAAGTGGTCGCTAATAGGTATTTTTTTGGATAATGCAACAATTTTAAACAACCACTACAAGAAATTGATCCATCAACGATTGTAATTAAAATCGGTCGCTAAATTTGACCAACAGCGACCGCATTCAGCGACGTCAAATATCTTCGTCATTAATACCCCTTCAGCGACCGAAGATTGTCGCTAATGCACTGAACCAAAGTTTTTCGTCCAAAAAAATGGTGAGAATGATTGGCACCAACTCTATCACTGATCATCATTTTTTTATATTAGTCGCTAAAAGTGCCACGTCATCGTTTTAACAACGACCGATCGTGGTTGCTACCGTGGTCACTAACTGTGGTCGCTAAATATTTCCTCCAAATTTTTTTTAACGCACCACATCTGCGACCAAAATTATTAGCGATCAAATCCTGGAGCAGAAAGCTCCGAATCATCAGGGAGGCGGTCGCAAAAAGACCAGTTTCTATTTTTTTAGTGAACACGCACAATTCTAAAATTGGTTGAAGATGGTATTTATATTTAATGATTTATATTTGATTGCTAGATTATATATATTCAATATATTATATATTACATTTTAAAATATTTTCTATTGCTATCTGTGTGTGTTAATTTTTATGTACACAAGTAACAATAAAAATGCATTATTATATTACTTTATTTTATATAAAAATAATTTAATTAAGATCAAAATTACGGAGTTTAATGAAGTTTAACATATATACTTTCATCTAAAATTTTAAAATTAGGTATTAGAGAATAATGTAATAAATCTTTTATACATTATTTGAATAGTAAAATTTATACAAAATTATGTTATATTTAATCCAAATTCGTTATCAATTTTATTATAGATTCAATTATTATTCTCAACAAAAGATTAAAAAAATTTAAATGAAATTTCAATAATGTTTGTTTAATTTAATTTATATGATGTGTTTTTCATGAAAAATAACTATGAGAAGTACTTTTTTTCCAAAAAGTCGACTTCTTATTTTCTTGACCTGTTTATGTAAAAAAGTAGAAGTATTTTAAAAGTTACAAATACTACCTTCTTTCTAAGAGCTTGTGTTTCTTTACCAAAAACTTTAATCACTTATATATAAGTCTTAACTTCATTTTAGCTTCTACTTCACTTTTTTAAGTTAATCAAGAATCACTTATTTTAAACTCATCCAAACTGCCCATATATATCCTCTTAATTAAAATAGTTTAGTTGATTTATTGATTGTTACATACTAATAATAATAATAATAATAATAATAATAATAATAATAATAATAATAATAATAATAATAATAATAATAATAATAATAATATATTTAAATTAAAAAATTTCTATTTAAATTAACTGATTAGTACTTTTCTTTTGACTTATCATGCCTATCCTTTGAAGCTGTTCTTCTCAGGTCAGGCTGGTGTTCCGTGTTTATATTAAGGCTTAATGACCTTTTAGCCCTCGAAATATGGGTGGAAGTTATGCGGCCTCGAAGTTTAAAAACGTACCTTTCGACCCTCAAAATATTTTTGTCGTACCTTTTAGCCCTTATGACGTATACCGGTATATAACGGGATGGACAAAATTGACATTTCACACGTGAGGGTTAAAAAGGGTATTAAACATTAAAGGTTAAAAGGAACATCTAATGTATTATAAATTTATAATGTATTATTTAGGGGTTAAAAGAAACGAGATGTATACTTTAAAGGTTAAAAGGTACGCCCAAATTTTACCCCGAACATGAATTGTCAAGTTTATTCCCCGATTTATACCGGTATTTTTAAAAAGAGCTAAAAGGTACGATAAAGATACTTTGAAGATCGAAAGGTACGTTTTTAAACTTCGAAACCCCATCGGAATTTCCACCGATACTTCGAGGGCTAAAAGGTCCTTAAGCCTTGTATTAATGCAGTTGTAATAGGATGGATTCACTTGATTACGATCCATCATAACCGAGAACATATGAATGCATACCTCAAGAACAAAAAGTGTAAATGAAAGCAAATGGTGACTGAGCATCTGGTGGTTCCAATTTTATAAATTTTTCATTAACAATAATTACATCCACAGATTCTGAACCAATATGTCCGAAGGCACATAAATATATTGAAACAATTTATTTACTTTTTTACATGGCACCGTAAGAGCATCTCCAATCATAAAAACCCTAGCTAAAATGTGAGTTGATATACAAAAAATAAAAAATATACGTCATCTCTCAAAAAACTCGCATTCCAATCATACATGCCTGTTGTCTATAATTTTAGCCAACCTATGGATGACTATATTTGTCAAACCACTATAGGTCTGTAAGAAATCTGTAGGAAGATTGCACATCATCTATTATCATATTGAACTGATATATTCTATTTTAACAATCTAAAATATCAATAATATATAGCCAATCAATATAACTAATATCATTGAAGCATAATGTTTTACATGTTCAGCAAATTTTACCCAATGTCTAGCAATTGAAATTTAGCTAACAATTATAACCAATCGTATCGGAGATGATCTAATGAACTTAAATAAGTGATTGCTTGTATGTTTTTTTTGTATAAAATAATTTTGCTTTCTTCCGGACTTTCGTTCCTTGATTAAATTATGGCAGGCATTAGCTTTTTATCGGAAAATAAAATACTGCCGAATCATTGCACAACTCGTAGGTTGTTGGTTAGTTTGGGAGTTGCCCTTTTATGTGTCTATCTGACCGGATTTTCCTGGGCTCATGGGGAACCCACCTATATGTTACTCCTACCAGTGTTTATATTATTGTCTCTGAAAATTATATTATTATTCTTCTGGTGTTCGTTATCCTATTTTTTTTATTTTTGCTAAACTGCAATTCCATGCTTTGAAGAATTAAAGAAGTGTCTTAAGAAAA
Organism: Daucus carota subsp. sativus; assembly: GCF_001625215.2. NCBI lineage: Eukaryota > Viridiplantae > Streptophyta > Magnoliopsida > Apiales > Apiaceae > Daucus > Daucus carota. Next base: position 25,019,370 of record NC_030385.2, on the reverse strand, counting down.
TCAATGTAGTTTATATTTTTATTATTTAAAGATATAAGATGAAATAACCCTCACATTTTTTGATTACTTAATTAGTTGAAGCCTAATTTCTATTTCTGATTTATAAGAAGAATATGGCTTTAAACAATAAATTTGAACTACTTTAATATATGAGACGTGATTGTGAAATTTTAATGGAAACTGTTATAACTACAACAAACTGGCCTATTTACGACGAAAATTTAACCGTCTTAAGTTCTTAATTTACAACGGACTATTATTTCTGTCGTTTTTGGTCAAAAAATAAGTTCCGAAAAAACGTCACAATGTCCATCATATGTCGTAAGGATTTTTAAAGCGTCGCAAGTTAGGCCTAATGGGATCCATAATCTAATTAAAATATTAGTTAAACTCGCGACGTATTGTTTATTTTCTAATTAGGGAAGTAGAATATTTGCAGAAACATAAAAAGATTAGATTCATGCGTTATGATGTGTCCAGTATAAGTATATAACTATGTAGAGAGAAAATTAGGACCAAGAAAATAAAACACAATGCACAACCTGCCTAACATAATAGTTTATCCAAGATACTGTTGTAGCATTTCCAAGCCTCCTTATGGTTAAGAATGTGGTTGAGACGCCTTAAGATTATCAAGCATTAAACCAATAGACATCACACAACTATAAAGTAATTTTAAATTTTAAAATAAAATACTTTGTAATAAGAGATAAATTTTAAAATAAAATACTTTGTAATAAGAGATACACAACCACTTACGTGTGTATTCTTTTATGATTCTGACTACATTACATCACTGCAGACAGGTTGATAGACTTTGATCCAAATTCTGCAAGAAGAATTTATAAAAATGTAAGTTACACCCCGAGATGGGATGTTTGCCACTTGAAAGAATAAATAACTATTTTTTTGAGACAAGAGGCTGAATTGTTAAAGGATGATCAACATATTCTGAGTACAAAAATTATACTTAGCAATTTGATATGAATTAGGACATTGTATGTGTATTCAAGAACCCAAGCCTTGTAAAAAAAAATCAAATTTCATAAAAATACTTACAATTTCAGAAGTAAATTAAATTGATGTCTCCATCTCCCAAATACAATTTGATATGAAAAACTAAAGAAAAATTAATATTACATAAATAAAAAAGTTGATAGTCAAATAGTTAATAATAGTATTACATGAACCATTAAGTTATTCATACAATACTGAGACTAATATGCAAAGACTATTTTCGTTTAGGCATTATCACAAAAACTTTGTATTGTATACAATTAACACTCAGATTTAAGAATATTAAACATTAATTTTGAGTGAACCATAGAAAAAAGTAGCAGATGCAAATATTTAGATTGACGATTACATAAACGCAGGCCCGGCCCAGAGGGAGGGCGAGCAGGGCGACTGCCCAACACCCATTCTTTTTAGAGGACCCAAAATTTAATTATTTATATGATATATTAAGGTTTAATCTTGGTTTTGTCCAACTACTCACAAGTCTGTGTGTGACTGTGTACAATATTGCTTTTCAAATTTCACAAAATTAGGCCCATAACATCTTTAGGTAATCCACTTCTCAAGATTCAAAAATTGAAAGGCTACTATGTAGGTTTCTTTACTTGATTTCATTAGTATAATTTATGTATTAACATATTTAGTTAAATCTAAATTCTCAATATCATAAATATTTTATAAACAAAGTTTCTAGGAGGGCCCAAAATTTTATTTTCGCCCTAAGCCCTCGTATGTTTTGGAACGGCCCTGCATAAACGCCTGATAGAAACAATAATGGTGGATTCAGAAAACAAACACGTGGTGTACTTACATATTAAAGTAGAAGACTGATGGTATATATATATAGGGGCTTATTCCACTACAAACCACACTCTCATACAAACCTAAAAACCACTATTTCCACTCCCATTTTTGCTATGAGCACTCCAATCTTTTTATTTTTTATTTTTTTTATTTTTCCGGGGGGGTCCACTGCTGACATCATCTGCCACGTCAGCACCTGCTGACGTGGCACTGCCACATCAACTGCCACGTCAGCACTGGGTCAGCCCACTGCTGACGTGGCAGATGACGTGGCAGTGCCACGTCAGCAGGTGCTGACGTGGCAGATGACGTGGCAGTGCCACGTCAGCAGTGGGTGTGACCCGGTGCTGACGTGGCAGTGCCACGTCAGCAGTGGGGGACCCCCTGCGCTGACGTGGCGTGGTGACGTGGCGGGGTGGAAAGTGTAAGTTTGGGGAAGTTGATGGCAAAGCTAGGGGGGGTGATATTGTTAGTTTTTAAGAGTTTGGGGGGATATTTGTTTAGTTTTGAAATTGGTTTTTAGGTTTTTATGATAAAGTTGGTTTGTATTTGAACAAACCCCTATATATATATATGGTTCATGGGAATAAGAGGCCATGTTTAAAGCGATACTAGTGAAGAAGCTATCTACTTGATTTTTTTTATTTCTCTTGCCACTTATGAATTAGAATGCAACAAACATAACACAATATAATCGATTTCAGCGGCAACCAATTTCAGGATCAGTAAGAAAATATTAAAAATGTTTTCTAGTTGCGTAGAAACCTAGGCTTGAAGAGTTCTTACCATAATTTCACTTACCATAATTTCAAAGGAGATGCCGAATTAGAAGACCGTGATTTAAGTCTGTATTTATTGTCCGTGAAGAAGGTAAGTCTGAGTCATGAGTTGGGAAAATCAGTTATATTCCGGTTATTTTTTGTAAACGAGTCATGTCAAATGTGTGTTTATTACTCGGAATTGGATAAAATATGGTCACTCGTGAGTAAAGAGTTAAGGTCGTTTGGTTGACGGGCATATGGAAACAGGTATGTGTTTTGTTCATTCCAAACCCATACTTGCTGATTAGTTGCAAGAATTAAAATTTCAAACTCATACCTCAAACCCTCAGAGAGTGGGTTTTTGATACCCAAGAAAGGAGGTGGGTATGAGATGGAGGATATTATAATCAATTTCAATTCTGATTTTTTTTCTCTATTTCAGTAATTAAATATTAATATTTAATAAAACAATAATCAATGATGCAAATATATATAATAATAATTATTGTGAGAGGAATTGATACAACACCCCAAAAACTATATTGCACAATTATAGGGATATTTGTTACAACTACGTAAAATACGGATAGCTTCTAGGGGCTACCGTTAACATAAACTAAAGAAAAACAAATGAAGAAACAAAGGTGTTTAAGGGCTGAGCTTGCAAAGAACCAAACAACGAGGCCGGAATTATGGAATTCCGTCCTGCAATTGCCGTGAAATGTACGTCACAAAGGTTACACGTGCCTCTCTTTAGAGTGTAGAACTCGTGAGTGTAGGAACAATCGGACCTTCGCCCTGCGTTTTATGATACTAATTAAAAGTTCGAACAGAATATTAACCTTAATCGCTACGGCGCAAGCGATTCAAATCCACATCTTCTACTGTATTTCCTGATTCTCCTTGGACGAAGTGTGACCTTCGATCTCCCAAGGTGTGCCTCTCCTTAAAGCTCCGAAAACCCAAAACCCTAGCTGTCTCCTTGAGAAAAACGTCTGCCTCTCTCAAACTCTAGGATGAATTCGTTTTGGTGTGTCTTTCAGCTTTAGGAGAACGAGAATATATATAGGCTACAGTAGGGATCATGGACCATTAGGTCAGGCCTTCCAATGACATTCCGGGCCAAGCCCAATGTCATTAAATATTAATTCAATCTACTAAAGAATTAATATTTGCACTACCTTTCCTAATTCTGTAAATTAATTATCTAATTCAACTCCCATATTAATTGCTTATAAATTCCCCATGTTTAAGATATCGCATGTCCATTAATTAAATTAATTTCTGACAATTAATTTAATCAATATCTTTTATCCTTGATCATCCACTCAACCTTATAATTATGCAAGAACAAATCTGCCTGCAGGACTAAAGCATAATTATCTTTATGAGCTTTCAAGAGGACATCATCATCCGAATATATTTTCCGGACATGGTTTCCTTTTATAGTCAATATCCCACTCTGTATATAATGTCATTGCCCAATACATAAACTAGTATTTATGCCCGCGGTGCTGGGCTTTGAATAATAAAAGAATTCTCCAACGCAACTTCCATATAGGATATATATTACATTTGATTCCACAAATGTAACTGATTAGCAAAATGTTAAAGTCTTGATTGTTGCAGGGTAATCTAATGAACCTGCTATTTAACTGGAAAAGAAAACATCACCATTACAAAAGTAGTCTAATGACCAAGCTGAAACTTAAGTTGCTGTTGTTGTTGTTCATTCTTTTGTTGCTGCTGAGGATTCACAATTGAGGTTGGAAAGCTCTGGTATTTGAGTACTGGAAGTTGTAGCTTGAAAGTCATTTGTGGTTGTTGTTTGCTGTACAATTTCTCTTGTCTCCTCCATCTTAAAGCCATGACAGATATTTGTTGCAAAGTACAAAATACTTTTCATCACAAGGTTGGCTTCATTCAGTGTCAGTTTGATGGTATATGGTTTCATAGCCATAAGCTGGAAGCATTGTGGAAATTTCCCAGTAACAGAATTCTGGAGTTGTTGACATCACAAAATTATCAAAGGAAAAAAATGAGAATGAAAAGAAATTTATCACATCGTATGACACCCGTACCTCTTGGACAACCTGGCGTGCTCTCTTGCCAATTAACTGTCTAATCTCTCGATCATGTAGTACAACTTGAATTGTTCCACTCAAGTCCGAAGCAAGCACAACCAAACGAAATCTGTGTTTTAGAATTTTATTAATGTCTATTTGATGGACATGCCAATATTTTATGTTATTATATTTTGCAAACCTTATTTCAGGGTATGGCACAATCCTCTGGCATGCAGAGCAGATGTATAGGACTCCTTTGGCTTCAAGTTCAAGATCGCACGATGTGCAGACCATAATATTCCAAATCTGGTTCTCGTCTACTTGGATGATGTTGACATGAGCGAGCACTTGTCTCTATACATAAACTGAGTTTGTTAAAAGTGTCGCCACAAAATTTTGTTGATATGAAAGAAAGTAATGATACTGTTAACCTGAATAAAGTCCGGGCCTAAAGCTTTAATTGCTTCAATTGTCAACAGTTCTGCTTTCCTTGTTGGGTTTGTGGATCGAACTGCTTTTGCAAATTCAGGTTCAGAAAGCCTGAAAAGGATACATAAAAAAAACATCAGGAAAAATAAGTTGCATGAGAAAATGTAGAAGTAGGTGTGCTTACATCATCCTAAGTTGCTTCACACTGTGATGATTGTAATTGAACTAGTACTTTGTAGCTGCTACATGTGTTATAATTGGTTCATCTACACAGAAAACAAAAAACAATGATCTTAAACTCCTCATAAAAAGTTTATACACTGCTATTGTTCAAAATAGGTTTTGTTGTATTAGTCAGACAATTGAACTATTGGAATAACATACTGTTCCAAAGCTATACTCTGCAACCGGCAAGAATTAAGATGACAGGAGTTTCCACTTTCTCCCAAACTGCTTTAACAAAATCTTTTGCATACTGATCCCACAAAGTAATCTTCAGATTTGATCTGTTACTCTTAACATATTAATTAGAAAAAAACAGCAAATTTGTATATTTGTAAAACAGCTTGCAAAAAAATGTCAACCTTCCATCAGTGATGACAAACTTGGCCTGCTCTTGGCGTACTCTATGCCTATTTGTGATATCATTTACATGGACTTCATGGTCTGTCATGATCCCGATAACATCTGCTTTAAACATGATTAGCACAATGATAACAGTTTATATTGTTCATTTTTTTGTGACTTTGTTAGAAAATTCCAAACCTATCAAGAAATCCGTCTGGTCAGCATGATCTTTCACTTGACTGTGGTCATAGAAATCAAAAATCTCTGTTGCAATGTCTGTTCCTTTGTCATCAACTTGTTGTATTTTCGTATCCTTAGAAAATATCAGTTGGACTGCACCGTGCACAACTCTGAACTTATCTGAATCCTTGTATGCTTGCACTGTGAAACCTGTGATGATGTTCACAGTTCCCACTTTGATTTGCCTTTCAAAGTCGTGAGCTGATACGGATGGTATGAAAGCATGTATTGTACCTTTCTGAAACAATATATTTGGTGCATTTCAAATTTGAGAATCAGCTTGTTTAAGAGGCTTGTTTAAGAAATAGTAGATAAGAGGAACTGTGTTTACCTTGTTGTCCAGGAGCAAAATGTTGAAACTGGTGAAAAGTTCTCCTGTTTTTGTCATACCTCTCCAGAGACGTATGATCCGAGCTTTGATTCTGATTTTGTCTTCATAGGTTCCTGTGGTAATTGAGGCCAAAGGTGTATACCTGCTTGACATTTTGTTCTTGCCAGTAAATCTTTGTAAAGAAATTAGTGAGTGATAGTGATATATATATATATATATATATATATATATATATATATATATATATATATATATATATATATGTCATTAGTTTTTTGGTGTTGTAGTTATATCTAATATAAATGAACTCAACTTACTCCTCCTGTCAAAGCATTTGGTGAACAATAAATATTGTTCTAGCTAATACAACATTCAATACATGGTGAGATGGGTGATGGTTGATGTTTTTACATCATTTCAGGAAGAGTACAAATCATTACAGCAAATAGTCTCATATTGTCGAAAAAGTTATACAACACAAACATGGTAGTTTAAAGTCTCGATAAGCCAAAAGTTAATAAAGCTTTCACCCATATGCAAAAGTAGCGCAGCAGTTTCATTCACTGCAAAAATGAAAATTATAACAATTTAGACAATGGTAATTGAAGTAAAATTTAAATTATAATTTTGACAGAATTTCACCTTCTTCTTCTTCTCGGTATGCCTGCCTTTCTCGGGTATCTCTTCTTTAGGATCAAAAGTCACAGTCTCAATATCAACCCGAGGCCTTATTTTGGTTGAAGATTTTGCAGTGTGCGGTGTGTTGGTGCTGTCATCTGCGAGCTATTGACAAAGAAATTAGTCATTTTTGTAATATAGTAACAAACTGTACATGTATTTCGGTGGAAGTGTCTTACATTAATTGCAGATTCATCACGCATTTCACTGTCTATCTTTGCTGAAGGATCGAAGCTTGCTCCACTCTCAATTTTGTCAACAATTTCATCTGCTTCATACACTCTTGAACCTTTTTTAAGATTGTTGTCTGTTACCTTGAGAGTTATGTTGTAAACCTTGTTTTCAAACTGCTTCAGCACCTTTGGAAACTTGTCTTCATGTTTTTCCTTGTAAGCAACAGTGATTAGGAGTTGTAATATAATAAAATAATAAAATTAATCTTTTTGGACAAAGAAGTTCTGTAAAAAAATTCACCTGAATAGCTTCAGCCTCAAGATCGAATACTGTCTTGTCAATTATCCGACTAACTTCTTCGTCAAGGAATATAACAGCAATTGACCCTGTGCTGTCGCTGCACAAAGTGCAAAGACGGAACCTGCAGAATTGGAGAACAACATAAGTTCTATGTGCCTGTAATTTATTTTGAGACTTTTCAATAGTAATTAAACCTCTTGTCAGGGTATGGTATAATCCTGTTACAGTCCAAGCATTTGAAAACTCCTTCGCTGCGTTGTATTTCATTTGGGCATTTTGTGCATGTTGCATAATACCAAGCCGTGTCCACCTCAACTTTGGTAACTTTGACGTGGCACTTCACTTTCATCTAAGGAAAAAAGGCCACGTGAATAAGAAATGTGTAATTTCTGTTAAGTGCAAAATAGGTTGTCACACATAATATAAATAACCTCCTTCGAATCAGAAGCCAGACTTTGAATTTCTTTCACAGTCATAGTTTCGTAGTTCATTTCCTCATGTGGTGGCGACTCAACTGGTTCAGTTTTCTTTGCAAAAGCCTGGAGGTAAAAAGCAAAGTAAATTTATTGTTATTTAAAAAAATATCTGATCTACATATGAATCTTGTATTTAGTTTACCTCTGAGTTATCTGCTGCACACTGTAGTGGCCAGGATTGATATAATATCTTGTTGCTGGGTAGTTTGTCTGATTTGGCATTCCTGTAATTAAGGTTAGTTTTGTTCAGGTGGGTGCAGTACTGTTATATTGGTATCTATCATCTCACCTTCATAAATTGTGACTCTGGCGGCACACAGTATTACATACACCTCAGGCTCTTTGCAACATGTTAAAGTTTGTTGGAACTCCACACCAAAGTCGTCAAAAAGAGTTACAGCCACGGCGCAGCTTTAGTCATTTAAAAAAAAATCATGGAGTTAAATAGTTTGATTCACAATGTTACATACTTTGAATTATTAAAACGTCATACCTGCCATCCGATAGGTCGAACTTTGTCAGCATTTTCTCTGATTCATTTTTGTTCGACTTGATAGAACGAACATTTTTCACCATGCCAACAACATCTAATCGAGGAACACAGTCAATATAATTATAAATCTTTCAAATAATATAATTGGAGTAATGACATATATTCTTCAAATAGAAAGAGATTTACCAACTAAGTATCGATTGTCTTTTGATAGTTTCTCCATATCTCCTAGGTAGAACAGATCGAAAGCATGTCGATCTATTTTTAAGTCCCCTTCAACATCGTTTTCCAACTTGGTGTGCGTTGTAAAATAAATGTGCTTGTTGTTACGCACTGGACGGAAAGTCTCGTCTCCAACGTAGTCCTTAACTTTAAAGTTTGTAAGGATATAGATTTTACCTTCTTTCAAATTGGTAATAACATCTTTACAATATTTTGTACTGGCGAAAGCCTGAATCCTATTGTTCTACAGAAAAAGCAGTTTCATCATAATTAGTATGTATAGCATCTACTGTGACTAAGCTTGTAAATTTTGAAGGTTAGTTTGCTAACTGAATCATCAATGAATATCATATTTAAGCCTCAGAACTCTTTCGTTTTGTAGTTAACTCCTTCCAAAGTGACTGTAATCTTAGCCTACACTTCCAATCAAACTGCATTGTTGTTAAACTCTTGATAGAGTCAAACTTGTTCAGTTCCATTGCACAAACCTATAGAACATATGAAGTGTAATAACAAAAATATATATGAGATGAGAAACAGGTGAGAAATCATTAAGATTAGTAGTTGTGCCTTTAAACATATGTCATACCTGGTTGAAGGCTCAGTAATTACAACAATTGAATGTGGGAGAGAACTGCCTTGCTATGTTTATAATCAGTAATGTCTTTGTTAATGTTGTCACAGGTAATCAATTAGGGTTTACAGCTATGTTAAGCCGAGATGGGAACAGGTGTATGGCTAATAATGGATGCATTGTGGGAGAAGCTGGAGACTTCCACTCTCATGTTAGAATTGACTGCGGATAGGAGTCGTACAGGACCTAATTCAAGTGTGCTTTAGAAGTAGTACTTTTACTTGGTGTATGTTTGGTGTTTGAAGTTTTCTTAGACCAAGTTGAATGGTAATGTTAAAAAGGATGTAGCTATTTTTATAATTTGAAACGAAAAGGTAGTTTCTGGTGCTAAAATAGAACTGGTTGTCCAATGGTAAATGCAAAATAGAACCAAATGTATCCAAATAGAGCTATATTCTAATTACATAATCTTAAAATACATAACTATATTTATCAATATTATTTTATTATTAATGTATTTTGTCACTTATATGTTTAATTATGTGGCAATTATAGCATTATTTATTCTTGGTTCTATTTTTAGCACCAAGTATAGCATTTTACTATTTTACATTAAAGTTTAGCATCTAAGTGGAGTTGAGTTTTTTGGTTGGGTGCTATATTATAGCAATAACACCTACTTTAACACCACCATTGGACTTGCTCTTACGATTTCGAATTTGACAGCATAAATAATTCGTCATTTTTTACAAAAACAAAATTGGGAAAACAATACATACAAATTTCCGAACAATTATTTGTGTGTGTACATCTTAAATTACGTGCACAAAATCGAAGCGACTAATAAAAAAGCCTGGCTGGAGTAGTGCTTTAAGAATATTTGTTGTTTAAGAAGTGCTTGTTTTGCGCTTTTAAGTCAGATTTGTGAAGACGAAAATGATAAAATTTTGTGATACTTTGTACTTTAAGAAGTGCTTCTTTAGAGTTTTTAAGTGAGAACTTTGAAGCGAGAAATGATAGATTTTTTTGAACTTTATACGTGATTTGCATTATGTAAACTTTATTTTTTAATAAAAAATTTCAAATTTTCATAATTTAAAATTAATTTTAAATATTTATATTCTATTTACAAAGACTTAATTAAATTATAAGTAAAATTTATGAAAGCACTTTTAATAAATTATACTTGAAGTTCACTAATCACTTATAATCTACTTTTTTACAGTTTTTTTTTAAGTAATTGGGTTTTTTTAATATGATAATTATATCTATCTTCTTTTAAGCATTTATCGACTTTGGACATAAATTGGCAAACAAAAGTGTTTCTAACTAATAACTAATGAGCTATCTTTGGTTTCATATGATTATAGAATTTTGTTTGCTAAATTTTTTTATGAAGAAATATCAAATTCATTTTACATTCTTCATCATGCTTTAGATTTTTCTTTTGTGTTGTATTATGGTGAAGAACAAATTATTACATAATTTATAGTTTGGTAAGTCGAGTATGGTCGTAAAAAAAAGGTGCTATTTGTAAAAGTCTTTCTATACAAAAACGAACAAAGGGGTCAATTAAGATTAAATATAAATTATAAATTTCTTCAATTTCTTTCACTTCTTCATTTTATTGACATTTTACCAAATATTAAAATTTGATTTACAAATATTTGTTCAAAAGAACAAAATTGACAGTCCAATTGACGTTGAAGTTAGTCCTTATTGCACAAATATACTTCTCAATTTTAGATATATCTTGTTTTTGGAGTGGGAATATGAAAAAATTACCTATACTCCTTTTTAAATTTATTTTGTAATTCTTTCTTGCAAGTTTTTTTTTTTAATTGCTTTAAGTACTTTAGCGATTTATATTTTATACAAAGATTTTTTTAAAGTTTAATATATCCAAGTTCGGATATTACATAGATGAAGCGCCAACTGACCAAAGTTGAAAAAAGATACAGAGAGAATGTACGCAATTGTAGACCCAAAAACTGGTAATAACTGCACGGGGAGTAAATGAGTGTCCGTTTCTTGAGCCACTCAAAACCGAAGGGACATAAACTTTGCCCAAGTCTGTACAACATAATCATTTTCTCTAAGACTTTTCAGTTTCTAAACATTTGGTTCTTCAACAAAGGTCTACATAGTACATCTGCATGGCTTCTTCGTCTTCTAGGTATGGTCTTGTACTCCAATCTGCAAATGTTTTGTTGTATTTTTAATGAATATATAGTAATTAGCTTACATAATATTTTCAGGCCTTCGGTCACGGAAGGAAAAGGTATGTTCTCGTAGTCACAATATACATAATCTGATTTTTTGGGAGAATGTGAAAGGCCTTTGTTGTTTTGAATCTTTCTGTGTTGATCGTAAGTTTTCTTTGCAATCTGTTTGTTGTGTGTTGTTAGATCTATTTGATACTGACTATGTGGAGGAAGATACAAAATTTGTATGCCAAAATTTCGCGTCCAACTATATTCCAGGCATTGTTGTAAGTGGCTACTACTTACTGGCTAATATGAAACTGCATGTTATAGTTGTTAAAGTTTGTTTACATCAATGGACCTCTGCGTTTGTAGATTTTACCAAAAGAGTTTTGTGCTGAATTTGGCGAAAAAAATGCCTGAGAGGCTACTGTTACTCGTGCCAGGCAAGGTTGTGTGGAATGCTCTTTTTCGTAAGGATAGGTCATGGATAGAAGGATTAGAAAAGATGATGATTTTCTACTGTATAAAACCCTATTATATGTTAATTTTTGAGTATGTTGGAGGACCTAGTTTCAACCTAGAGATTTATAATCCTTATGGTGTGGAAATTAACTACTGGATAAGTCCTAAGTCTGATGAAGCTTTGGCTGCCGACCGTAGTTTTTTTGAGTTCTCAGATCTTGAAATCGACAAACTTTGTGGGACACTGTCACACAATGTTTATAACAATGGGAGTGGCCTGTATGATCTTCTGGTAAACCAAAACCATTTGCGTAAGAAGGAGTACTATAAGGTTAGTTAAAAGTTTAATACTGTCTGTTAGGTTTTTTGAATATGTAACATAAGAATATACTGCATTGACAAAGCTGTTCTTTTTAGATTCTGAAAAGAAAAGCGTGCCGCAAATTAGGACTCGATGAAACTATGGAAAAGCTGAAGCTATGCTTAAAAAATCTGGTTTGCAAGTTAAAGCTAATATGGAATCACGGGAAGGTGTATTTTGATAGAAAGTGGTATGCCTTAGCAAAGGCTTGGAAACTGAAGGAAGGAGACACAGTTGTTTTCCAGATGACAGGAAAGAAACAGAAATTTGAAATTTGTGTGTACGACAATGATATTCTCTCTAAGTGTAACACGTCAGGTAAAATATATATTTTGGTTGTGTATTCATGATATACCATTCATTGACTGGCAAAGACCTAATGATATATTTCAGGCCGTGGTAAAAAGACTGGAGTAATGAATTGGTTCAAATTTGTCAATGAAAGCTTCTTACGGGGCGGGCAGATGGTATGTCCATATTTAAAATGTATACAGATTTATTATATTTTTCGTAACTGTGGTTCTGATATAAAAATGCAGGAAATACCCAGAGTTTTTATGCAAAGTGGATCTGCAAGTTTCTCAGAAAAGGTTGAATTAATTACTCGAGATGGAGAGTCTTCTTATGCCGAATTTTGTCCACGACGCAATTTCCTTACAGGCATGAGGGATTTTTTGCGCCGGTATGCGGTGGATGAGAACGACGTGATTGTTTTCCAGTATGTGAAAGCATCAACTTTTGCGGTTAGCTTATTTAAGTTTTCTGGGATGGAATTCAAGTACAACTGTGAGTCTACAATCCAGTCGACAACAGTTAACAATGTGCCACAGCCAGATATAATATTGATCTCAGACAGCAGTGTAGATAGTGAGTATAAATTTTAATAACTATTTCTTCTTCAGCCTTGATTTTTAAAGCAGCCTAGAGTTGTAAAATAATCTCATCTCAAATTTGCAGTTGCGGATGATGGGATGGAAGAGATTGGCAACGAAGATCCAGGTTTTGTTGATATTGAAAAATAGTCCTTATTTTACTATGTTCTGGCATATTACCTGAAGTTGTATTGTTTACTTGTGCATCTTCTTAAAGGATCATAGACTTACAAAATATTTGATTTCATATTTACAGCAGTGGATTATGGTTTGGAAGAGGTTCATAATCAAGATGCAGGTTGTTGAGAGTTCTTTTCTAATCACACTTTTTTTCCTGATTTCTTGCTTTAATAGTTTTCATTCATGTTCAGAGAACAACTTGGAGGCCGATTTTGAGGAGGTGGAGGATATTAATATTGTATCATTCCAAGTGACTCTAAAGCGCTCTCATGTTGACAAAAAATGTCACGGAGTGGTAAGATGTCACTTTTATTTTGGATTTAACATGGTATAATGTATAATTACATATCAGTGATAACTTCTTGTTTCTTTTGCAGTATCTACCCAAACTGTTATACTCTGCGTTTAAGAGTTGGAGAAGCGGTACAAACATCAGGCTCCTTTCCGGTGATGATGTCTACAATGTGTCCGTCTTGAGGAGCAATAGGCAGTACAGGCTTGGGAGTGGGTGGACTGATTTCACAGTGGGAAATGAGTTTGAAGAGGGGCAAACAATTCAGATGGATTACGTACATGAAAAAACATTCCGAGTTACTCTTTTAGAGTAAGTGGTAGAATCATTTGGACAATTGACAGCTTAGGATCAGACGGGTTGATTCTATTATGCATAACTTTTGTCAATGGTTAATTATTTTATGACCAATCTCATTATTTAATCTTCAACTGTAATGGCCACAATTGTTATTGCGCCTGAAATTATATGATTGCTTGAGATTGTTATATTAGTTTATTACAGATGGAATGAATGTTGGTTGTTGCTTGAAAATCTTGCATATGGTTAAGTAAAAAATAATGCAGTTCATAAACATTAAACCCCATACCGAATATGCTGCTAGAACTGAAATATTAATATTCTGAGCAGACCAATTACAAAGCCAACATTATAAAGTAGCAATTTTTAATACGTTTATAGAAAACAATACTGTACATAGCATCATTCATCAAGTTTACAAACTTCAAATTTCAAATAGACCAAATAACAGCATGGATGAATTGTAAAATCATCTTAAGGTTGAAACAACTTCTTCAAATAAATACCAACTTCAGGTAGAAAGGAACTGAATGGAGCAGAGAAATAACATTGCTTGCTTTAAACATAGTGACTCAGTTATGAAAATAATCAGCCAACCTGTAGCATCAAGCAATTGCATTTTTTGTCAAGATCGTATGAAGGAAATTAGCTTACGAATTAAATTATTTGCATTACAGACCTCAGTGCGTTCCTAAGATCCTCCACCGCCTCATGATTTTCATTTATGAAAAACCTTGTTGGTGCTGAGTCCGTCAACTTTGGCTCATCTAAAACATAAGTGTACCAAATTTTTATGAAGCTGTTAGAAAACATAAATATAGTTCAGTGATAAGTACCTGGCATGAATTTAGCTTTACAGCTTGAGATGATAACAATTATTGGGTGTCGGACAGCATCACGGACGGCCTGATCAAAAGACTGAGCCATTTCATTGTAGAAAATGACTTTCGTTGATGTGCTATTCAATTTTTGATACAATTTATCAGTTGTTAAAATTTATTCAATTTATAAAATAATAGAGACTAACACTTTAAATACTAACTGCATATCAGTGATGGTAAACTGAATAGAGTTTTCTTGGACATTGTATTTGTTTCTGAATGGAGTAATCGGTCCAACCGCTTGCAAAATCCCAACAACATCTAAGTAAGAAAACATAGAGTTAGATTTACTGGAAATTTTTAATTTCATTCTGTGTACATAACAAAGAATACTCACCAATAAGGTATTGGTTTTGTCTTGCAGCATCGACTATAGCATCAAAATCAGTGAATTGAAACACGTGAGGCGGGATGTAATCCACACCACCAATAACAAAAACTTCAGTCATATGATTCAACTGGATATAAATATCATTCTCGAAACATCTTCCATTTTGCATGGGCAAATATCGCCTAACCACAAACCTACGCACAACATAGGTTTCTACTTCAAGAAAATTATTCTCTAGTTGTTGGAAGTGTTGTGGAGGCATCCATGCATGAATGCGCCCGCCCTATAAATTGAAAACAACAATTACTAACATCACAAAGTCCAAGATTGTATAATTTGCATGCTGAAATAGTTGAACTTACCAATGCATCGACGAAGATAAAGTTTACAGAAACCGTTTCTGCATTCCGATTCATATTTCTCCACATTCTTGTTAATCGCACTTGAAGCCTCCAGTCAGTTGCTGCGTCAGGGCGTAGGTTGGATATCATCTGGTATGGGATTTCATCCATGCTTCTGTGAATTTTGTTAGTTTGAAGCACACTTGAATTTAAAGACACGGGTTATTACATTACTCTGAATGGCTTAGTGCTCCTCACTGTTCCTTTCTTGGCTGGTAGTTATCATGATAAAGAATCTTGGTACTTAGAATCAGTATTCCTTTGCAAGTTGGTGCTCTATCATTTCACTTTACTGTTTCAAGGAGTAGACATAAGATGCATAATTCAAAATATCAATTGTCTGGTAGCATTAGTGCTCTGCAAAGTAATTGTTCTGGTTTCCATTTTCCTCTCCCAGTATTGCTTTCGGTATTAGTGTTCGGGACATAGCAGTAGATTGTTCTGGCAAAACATGTACCTACTGTATGAGCAATTGCCTCTGCTCAAGGAAAATTGAAGCTATATTTTTCAAAATTTGTACAACAGCGAATACAATGCAGTGAATAAACAATAAATATAAATTGTTTAAAGTAGTGATTAGAGTAAGATAACATTACAGTGAAGGATAGTCAAGTACAACAAAATGAACCGGGATAGATCCGTACAAACCATTAGTTACAAATCTATAACACTTACACAGAAGATGCTAGGCATTTGGTAAAGCGTAGAAAACTTCTTTGTACACGACATTTTGAGTGACATTTGTAGGCTGGCCACTGTCATCATCAACGAAAATCTTTAATCCTTGCGGAGAGGTAACCCTACTAATGGCTACATAATACTGGCCATGTGTAAAAACACCTTTAGGAAGGAACAAACCAACAATTTCAAGCGACTGACCTTGAGATTTATTGATCGTCATAACATAGCAAATCTGCAAAGGCATTTGTTTCCTGATAAGCTTGTAAGGCATCCTCGTATCACTTGGACATAACTCCATTCGTATGATAAAATGACGTGTACCAATAAATGAACCACATATAACTTCGCACTCAACACAAAACTTCAAACATTTTGTGATAATCATTCTGGTTCCATTGCATAGACCTGATGTCTGGTTCAAATTTCTCTTCAACATAACAACTACTCCAACTTTGAACTTGAGCTCGTGAGGTGGCATTCCTGGAACGTTAATAGAGTTGAGATATTCATTTGGGAAAGCATGGTTTAAATCTTCCTCTGTACCACCAAACTCTTCAGCACTATCCACGCTGTAGTAAGACAAAGATTCACCAAGCAACTTGTCAACAATGAGAGAATTTAGATGACTAACAGTTTGATTGGTAGGTGTTAAAATGGCTCTTCGACTCAAATATTTAGGATCCCGGCAATGCTGCAGAAAGTCAGGAAAGGTACTTGAAATCATGTTCTCAACCGAATTCTGTTTCTCAATGTCACAGAACTGTGGAGGAATCAAAATATCATCTTCTTTTGCATCTGGATGTAAATTCTTATCTGGAACAGGCAGTTTGCCATCGCCTGCATCCAGTACCCACTTGGCAAATTCCAGAAGTTCTTGGACTTCCTTCTCAGACTTTCCTTCATTAAGGCGCATATTACTTGTAAGCAGAAAAATTTTGCAAATGGACCAAAGGCGTGATCTTGTGATGCAGGCAGATACTATTTCACCTCTGTCTCCTTGGGTTATTACAGGTAGTATCTGCCTGAAATCACCACCGAGCACAACAGTGATTCCACCAAATGGCAACTCTGCACGTAATGGATCAACAGACTTCATAATATCCCTAAGTGACCTGTCCAAACACTCAAACGCATACCTATGCTGCATAGGATCCTCGTCCCATATAATGAGTTTTGTCTGCTTGATAAGCTCAGCTATATCTGAATTGTGGCCAATATTGCAAACCGAATATTCATCAAGCACAATTGGAATCTTGAAGCGAGAATGAGCTGTACGGCCTCCAGGTAAAAGAGTGGCAGCAATCCCAGAGGATGCCACTCGAAGAACAATGTCACCTTGAGATCTTAATTTGGCTATTAGAGTTCTCCACATGTACATTTTCCCGCAACCACCACTGCCATATACAAAGAATAAGCCACCTTCACCAGACGCAACTGATGCTAGCACTGATTCATAAACACTCAACTGCTCTAGATTGCAGTTGGCAAGAAGATTGTCATGTTCCAACTTCATTTCTGCCAGGTTGTAGTTGGTTTCTTCAAGTATCAGGTTGTTTGTACCATGATGCAAGTAACTATTTGGAGGTTGCGGCAGCTGAGAATATGTCTTCAAGCTCTTACCAATTGCCCGAAGTAAATCATCAATTTCTGCATTTTGAAGTTAAAAATAAATAATTACAGCAACATTTCACTTAACAAAATATGGTTGGCATAGCATTTACTTAATCTACACCTTTAGTTAACATTAGATTTACAAAATGTACTTGCATAAAATCGTAGTTGCATATAATTCAACTTAACATTGTATAATCACGTAAATATATGTCTTAACAGACATGGATGACATATTCTAAAATTTAGCTACAGTTAAGAGAAGATTCAATACCTGCAAGCGCATATAATTGTAGTTGCATATCATTGAGAATTAGTTTCAGATCTTTACTTTGTAGACGACGCTTCAACAATATGTCATCTACCATCTGTTTCCAGTGATTATTCCACAGGCTTGCAAGATCAGTAACTTTGCAGTTAACTATGATATGTACAAAGAGTTGACGGATTTGTGGGGGTAGTCCACCAGCTGCACATTGGTCCAGGACAACATGCCATTCTTTGTCATCATCCAGCAATCCATATTCTTTACATGCATCACAAAAAGTTTGGCAAACAACACCATTAACTGTTCTGAGATGTTCGAATGACGTAGGTCCTCGAACCTTTGTAAGTAGCATGCGCAAGTACCAAACTTCACCGCTACTGTGATGAGTGTACGAAAGTCGTCCAATTTGGTTGCCTCTTTTCCTCGGTCTCCACATTCTAAGAGTGTCGTGCCACACATAATGTTGTGGTATTTCATCGTATGTGTAACAACGTGCTGCAACATCTACAGTGTTCAACATAAAGAAGGCTTCAAGTTTGCTTAGCTTTTTTTTCTCACGCTCAAGAACTTTGTGGAGAGGTTCATTAGCACGAAACGTGCAACTTTTTTGACCTGGCAAATGAAATGAAAGTCTCTCGACAGAAAGAGTTCTGTGATGAATAGGAAAGCCAAAGATCCTATATGCTGCTTCAGAACCACAAACATATCTACCGTCAAAATATGCTTGGATCTCATCAACCACCTGGTCAGCACTATTATTTTGATTCCTCTTGCGATGTCCAGTGATTTGAACAGTTGCAGTGTCGTGCCCCTTTAGACAATATTTGAAGAGATATTTGATACTCCGTGCATGACAGCATATCTCAATATTCATGTGACATTGGTATTTTACCAATAGATCACGATTGTACGGGACTACCCACTGATTGTCCAAATCAGCCTTGTGTACATGAACTGTAATATTCTGCTTCCGCCGCTTATATAGTGGGAAACCACTGTCATCAAAAACAGTTCTAGCACAGTACCTATTAAGAGTGGATGAAGGTAAGTATGTCACAATTGCTGATCTGAATAATGTGAAATTAGTAGCAAAATTTGATTGAGTGAAATGTGGGATCTTACTTCTTTGGAAAATGACGGATACACTTGAAATTCTTCATGCAAGGAGATTTGTGATTCTGCAAACCACAAGGACCATGCATCATATAAGCTTTGACTGCAGCATAACCTACAGGATCGAGCTCAGGGTCCGGAATTTCAGCAGATACAAATTTGTCTACATTTTCTTTTAAAAACTTTTTGGATGGTCCGTCAAGCCAAATCAGCATGTGTACATGTGGAAGTCCTCTTTTTTGAAATTCCACAACATACATTACTGCAATTCGGATGAAAAATGTACATTCGAAAATAGAATCATAATGCAGTAAATATCCAGTTGGATAAAAGTCTCACCTTCAATACATTTACCAAAGTGCGATTTTTTTTAATATCATTAGTGAGTTGCTCCAACTTCAATCGGAACACTCTGGAAATTATATCAAGACAGTTGGCTGGGATGCATCAAGGCACATAGGTCATCATCTTAAGTATTTCATCCCACATTGAATTGCAGGTCATCGTCAGAAAAATATCAGGGTGTCCAACATGGCGACAGACAGCAAGCGCATCCTGGAAGTTTTGCTGCATGTAGCGCTTTGAACCAACATATCCAGCAGGCAATATCACACCTTTACCAACATTCGCGGAGTTTGCATCGCCTTTCCTAACAGAATCAGAAATATGCGTATACAATTCATTACGCAATATTGTTTGGTGAGTACGAAACCACCACAACCTCGTCTGCTCAATTGAGGAGAAAGCGTCAACCATGTACTGTTGGAAAAGTCTTCCTCCTAATCTAGGAGTCAGGCCTGCAAGAAATACACAGGTGATAAATTGTATGACATTCTGACATTTGGGAGTAGACAGAAATGAGAATTTCTCATTAATTACAGCATACCTTCATTTGCTCTAACTTGAAATCTGTATGCATAGTAGTCCTTCATTGAAATCATGTCTGAATCCTTTGGAGCATTCTTGTCTGCACTTTGAAAAGGTATCCGATCGTGGTAACCATCCTCACCGTTTGGGAAGAGAAGAGGATATTGCAGAGCCATGAGCTTCGGATTAATATACGATATTCTCTTTAAGCCACCAAATTTCTGCTCTACTATTATGTCGCGATCTGGAGTGGTGTTGTCAGAATTCCCAACCATTATTCCAGCTACCTCATCAGATGATGATATATGATTTTCTCTGCCACTCTGTGATCTGCAGACCTTGAGTTCTACCTTTAAATCAATAAAGTCAGCTTGCTCAAATCTGTCTCTTGCCATACGGAATTTCTCAACCAATTCATTGGTCTCATCCAGCATGCTGATAAGACCTTCAATGACATTCTTATCAACTGTTTTCTGATCTTCAACATTAACCCAACGAAGTCTATTATTAACTTCATTGGTTGTATCGTAAATGTAGAGTTGACAATACTTTGGTGGTTGGCCATCATCAGGAATTAACTGGCCAAAAACATGATGGTTCTGACCATTTAGTCGGTAGACATATGGACCTCTCCCATTGTTTATAGAGTGGTCAACATTGCCACCTGTTGATGTAAAAGCGAACATGGCATTGTATAGCCTGATGCTACGCTGGAAATTAGCTGCAGTTTCCTTATTAGTATAGAGTTCCAGTAGATAATCCGGAGTGGGAGGAGTCGGAGGAAGGCTAACATCTCCCTTCTTGCAGCAAATTGAGAAAATTGGACTTCCTTTTGTGACTTTTTTATTCGTGCGCTCTTCTTTCCAAAGCCGTGCGTTACATTTTGGACATATAGATTCTGGACTTCCAAGGCTAACATATTCCTCTTGAAGTGCTCTGATTGTATCAAATTCGCTTTCACTGTCCGAATGTCCATCCATTTCAGGGTTGTAATCTTCATCAGTGCTGGAAGAATCTGTTAAAACAAAGTCCAATTGACATTCAGTGTTGATTAATTTGTATGGACTAAATAAACCTATTAAACAATATAACATGAAGTTGACTATGAATTAATAACTAACCACAACCGAATTCACTATCGGAATCTTCAGATAACACACAGTCCGTAGCAATGGAACACTCTGAAATAGAAAATACATAAAAATTAGATAATGCTAAATTTTCTATTAAAAGTATTAGAATATAAGGTAAATACCAATGTCATCATCTTCCAGATATCTGGTCTTCTCTTCATTCTGAGATGATCTTTCAGGAAAAAGGTTTTTTGTTGTTTCTTGAAATCTTTTCTTCACAGCGTTCCCAGTACGTGTTAAATTATCACCGACCTTCAGTTTTCCATTATGAGATGAAATGCTGGAGAGAAGGTTTTTTCTTGATTCTTGAGTTCCATTCCCAAAATGTACATTGGTTGTGCTTCTATTAGTAAGTAGTGGATTTCCCAGAACATTAGTAATGTTAGAGAGCGGAGTTCTTGGGGTTGAGATTTGATTTTGCGCTGTCTTATTAAAAATAGTCCTGTTCGGAAGGCCTTAACAAAACACCAAAAAACATATAACTTGATGTTATAAAATCCTAATCTCTAACAAACAAAAATAAAGACAGGTTTGTAAACAGATTTAAAAGGTACCTCCATCTTCCAAAATGGATGTCTTAGTTGTGCTCCTATTAGTGAGTAGTGGACTTCCCAGGACATTAGTAATGTTAGAGAGCGGAGTTGTTGGTGTTGATATTTGATTTTGTGGTGTGCTATTAAGAATAGTCCTGTTGCCAAGGCCTTAAGAAAACAACAAAAACATAAAACTTAAATGTTACGAATTCATAATCTCTAACAAAAATAATAAAGACAGGTTTATAAACAGATTCAAAAGGTACCTCCATATTCCAAGGTGGATGTCCTACTGTTTAAAGTCTCAGGAGTTGTATTTGCTGTTTGTGATGCACCTGAATGATTTTGATAAATTATTCTTCACTTCCTTTCAAAGACTAAATTCTTGAAACGTATAGTACTAAAATAAATAAGTTCTGTTTACCTAAGCTGTTTGGTGTCAGTGGACTCAGAGGAAAAGAAAATCTATTAGCCGCATTCCCAAAGACATTCTCTTTCTCTGCAATTTTTTTGCGCTTCCTAACACTTTTTGGCTTGTAACCTAATAAAAACACATGATATGACCAAGTAAACATAAAATTATTATCCACGAAATGCCGGTAAAAAACTTTGACAAAGCAGATTAGAGTCAAGAAAGATACCTTGAACCATATCTTCAGAAGTGAAAAGACGCCATGACCTCGTGGAATCTTCTTCATCCTGCAGCAAAACGTGCACAGTTAATGAAACTACTGGAAGAAAAACATTGATGAATTGAAAACGACGACAGTAAACCACAGTAATACTTTTGCCATGGCCTGTGAAAAGAAATTACGAAGCTTGCAGTGTAAACTATGTGTTCAGGAAGAAGATGTAATAGCTAATAAAAAGTACTAATCTCAACTCTAATTTGAAATTTGAAATTTGAAATGTTAACAAATAGAAAAATATTACATTGATTGCAGGCGGGTAATCGTCCTTGCACGCCGCGAGAAAGCTTCGCGCGGAAGCTTGGCCACCTCTTCTTGCCCTCTTCTTCTTTTCTGTAGTTTCTATTTTTTGCTTTTTGATTTATTTTTTATTGTTTTTAGGTCCGTGTGTTTACATCCTCCGTGTGCTGTTGTCAAGAATGTGTGCACGTGGGCTGTAGAAAGTGTGCGCCTGCGTGTCACTCTGCTGGCCATTAAAAGACGGTGGCAAGGTTGTAATTAGCAGCATTTTTTCGGGCAGAAATTATCAGGTGTATAGTACTGTAGCAAACAGGCAACATCAATTATAATTTACATTGATTCGTAATTTAAAATAAATTATTTAACTTATGAGTCAAGGCATGTGCATTAAATACAAGTGTCAATCACTATATCTGAATTAAGAATTTAAGCATTAATAACATCATAGAATCTTAGTTCTTTATCGTCAGAATTAAAGAAACAATTGTTCTACTATTTTGATCCCGTTCAATATACATAAAGTATATAAGTATTATTCAATAGTCAAGATAAACTATTTCCAAATAATACTTCAGTCGTTCCAATGGTTTGTCTAACACCATTTAGACTGTGAACCTTTATTATATTATATAAGAAGTTCGACAATCTAATCTCCTGCTATCCCATTTGATACTAGATTGTCTGTGATATATAATATACAGACAATGTGAAAACATGCATTCAAGATTCTCAAATAATTGTTATATACTTCAAACGAATATTTCAATATAACCCTAACAGTGAGTTTATCAATCTGAATCCCCTTTGCAAGGTGCCTACATACCCTATTTATAGGGATCAAGCCCATGTAGTTCTCGATTTAGGACTCTGAAGAGATAAGCTCTTATCCCCTCTAGTTTAGGATAAAACAACTTACTCTTGTAGTTATCTAGCGGCATCCCACTCCAAGTAGGTCACTTGAAGCCTTCATCTTTAATATATATCTGATTATATATGAATTATCTCCTCCGATTGTATTTATCTTCATAATGCACGTATTTATCCCTTAATTCGTAGATAAATGACAGCTGATATACTCCCAATATACTTCCAACTCGTCCTCCTAGAAACAAGGAAGAAGAGTCCTGCTGGGAGTCTGCCTGTCGTTCTGCCCAGGCGGCGGAAGCCCTGCCAGCGGCATCCCCTAACTACAGCCCCATAGCTGCAAGCCAGGATGCACTTAGTGGTAACCCCTAGCAGAGGTAACCCCATTCTGATGGTAGCCTTCATTATGCTTCCAAAGCAAGTCCGTATACCTTCTTGTATGTCCTCAATGGTTCACCCAGCCATGGTGAAGCCCAATACCATTCACCAAATAACTCCAGTAAGCCCAAGTAAAGCCCAAATAATATGATGAGCTATAAAATAAGCCCAGGGAGATTTTATGGCACAACAATAATAATATTTTTTTAATTATTTTAATTAATATAAATTAATAATATATTTTTTTCAAAAAAATTTGAATATATTGATTCCAGAACTCAACCAAACACATGATATTAAGTATGATACCTTCAACCCATACCACCTTGACTCGATTCCTCATTTCAACCCGTACCACTCGGCGAACCAAATTACGCCTACATGACAATGTGCTCATTAAATATATATTGAAATATTAAATATTGACATCAATAATATTGATATTAATATTGATATTAATATTTTTTACACGGATAATATCCATAAGTAATATTATACTAGTTGAGAAACCGCGCGTTGCGGCGACCTATAAAAACTATATTAATATTAATATATTAATATATAAAATTATAAAATTGGACTATAATTCATGAGTGAAAATTTGAAAATAAATTTCTACATATAATTAACGATTTAAAGCATGACGAATATTAATTTTAGTTGTGTTTTTTTTAAGGTAATCATGTTATTCACTGACATTGTCGTTACTTTGCAAACACTGCTTTTTAAACATATACACCATGCCCTACATGTAAAATACACACGGCTTTTTTAACAGTACTGATTGATGACATCTAGCCATATACATTGATTGACTAATAAACAAACAGTAAGCTTGCAAGAACATAAGTTCATAAAAGTCAAAAATATATTAAGATACAGCTCCGAAACCATCCCCAGTTTCAATAGGGATAAACATTATGTTCTAGTTATACGAACATTAATCATGTCGGGACGTATGAATTCTGATCCATGCGGGTGTATATTAGTGACTCCTTCCTCCAATTTCTTTGGATTAGTGCAAAAACATCAATATAAATCCATAAGATAGCAGTCTACTCTCACATCCGACAAACTCTTACTCTTGTCAATTAATCATATCTATCGCCATTCAAAACATCTAGCATAGTGCAACTCATTATTGTATTAGAAGGAGAAGATAAATAGACAAAGAATAATTGTTTATAAGCGTATTCGCTCCTTCACCATATGTGTAGAATGATAGCTTCTCATGATAAAACATGTTACGATGTAGTTGTATAAGAACGGCACCACCAGCGAGTAGAGTTGTGGTATTGAGAGAGAGAGAGTAGGCTGTGTTTAGATGATCCAAAATCCTACAATCTATAGGGGTATTTATAGGTGCAGAGAGACTTGTGTGCTACTCTTTTTCATAATTAAATAATCTGAAATAGAATCAGATTAAAAAACTTGCAAACTACTATATTCCATAAATAATCTGAAACAGAATCAGATTGATTTATGCCAAGATATATATCATATCAATTAATTTTTGATATTTTTCATCCAAAAATTTCAGAAAATTAGAAAAATAGAACGGAGCTATATGAGAGGCGCCACCTACACGCCCCTCGCTTCTTCTTTATATAAGTATATTGATTTAGTACATTAATTTTAAACTAGCACTGGAGCCCGTGCGAGGCACGGGTTGTGCTTATATGCGTGATGATTTTTTTTGTTCAGACGTTGCAGCTGGTATGGATACGTTTCCTGTTTAAACTAATGTATTATTGAAGAACTAATTTATGTTTTTTTCTAATTGTCATTTGAAATTAAAACTTGATAAGATCAGCACTGTGTGTGCCTTCTCGAGAAGCTTCGGCATCCAGTCGTGTCCAAAATTGCTTTGTTTTATTGACATATTTGAGCGTAATAGAAATTTGAAAATAATTTTTTCCAAGAATTACATGAATATCATAAAGTCTTTTTTATTTTGTGAAACCAAGTACAAGACGGGTTCATAACTATTTCAGTGTCAAATGTTGAAGATGGTAGAGACACTGAAGAAGGTGTGTTATAAGAGTCCATCTAGTGTATGTAATTGCGTATTAGAACGGCATTGCCAACTAAGCTGGATATTTGGTCGTCATCTTTGTGTATTGAAAAATTCTGTCCACTATTAGTTTACCAATGGTATTTGAATAAGAAGAGGCATAACCTCAAAAGTGCACTTACATCTATATTTTTAACATACACTGAAAATGCTTGTTCCTGGAGTTGATGATAAGTAGACCATGCCTCTAGAAGGAGCCACCGCAGACACAGTATGTGTTTTTTTAATCAGTCACATGTATTAAAAGAAGGCAAAGCTATCTTATAGAGCAGAATTAATATTTTAATGTGATTGGGGTTGAATAGAGCGGGTTTTAATATGAGGCCAAAAACTTCCCAGAATATACAAAAATTATACATCGAAGATGACTACAATTCAGCATATGAGCAAGAGTAGGAGAAAACATAAATAAATGTTCAAATTTACATGCTTAAATTGACAAACAACAATAGATAGAGTGGCCATTCAAAACACGTTCATGACCAGTGAGAATGACTATATTTGTTTTTTGGCATTGTAGAAGTCACGATGTGTTGCACTTTTCTAAGGTAGGAATTCGTTATTAGCATTTAACATCACATTAAGATTAATTTTGTAATATGAAAATTGATGTGCTCAAATAAGATTTTGAAATTAATCGCAAGTGCACGATCCCGTTTTAGTAATATAAGATTCGATCCACAAGAACTAAAATTATTTTCACGAAAACCTTAATTTCTAATTTAGGCGAATTAGACAAATTAATTTTTGAGGGTTTAATGTTTTAGGAGAGAAAACAAAAAGTAATAATTATAATTTAAAAAAAAAACTCAAATTTCTTAACTCAGAAGTTCATCGCCAAAATCTAACTAAATTATCCGAATAACAAGAAAAACTAAAAGATTAATTCATGACGGGTCGATTATGGCAGGACAAATCAAAAGCAGCACCACATAATATAATAAAACAAAAAGAAACAGAGTAATAAATGCATACACGCGGCATATATACTGACTAATGAAAACATAACATACTCGCGAGTTAAATACCACGCAAATGCACAGCAGTATAAAAAAAACAGTTTGAAGTCATGCCGGAACCTATCGAGCTCACCAGAAAAGCTTCAATCTCACCGAAAAATCAATTTAACCTGAAAATCTAGCCATTCAAAATATATCTAATCAAACCCCACTAAACTCTAAACCAAATTTGACACTAAATTCTACACTAAATAGCCCCTAAACTGAGCACGATTGGATAGCCCAAGTGGTGGGTTTATCCTCTGTTGTCCCGGGACACCCGGGTTCGACTCTGGCTCACCCCGAGATTTATTAGAACAGATACTAATTTATAAGGCGTATAAGCCTGCATCGTCAAAAAAAAAATAGCCCCTAAACTACCCATTTCTTGACCAAATCAACTCTAAACTACAAAAAATTTCAAATCTAGCCTAAACATAATATTTCCAACATATACCCACTAACCTCAATTCAAAATCATAAAATAAAATTTACACTAAAAAGCCCCTAAAACTACCAAAACCAAGAACAAGGACAACACCAAATCAACCCAAACTAACTCAAAATCGAACAAAAATTCAAAACTAACTTATCTACTATGTTTCTAACCAAACCCCATCAAACTACCAACCAAAATCAAAATCAAATCAACTAAATCATTAAACCCACTAATAAAATTGAGATTTAAAAGGGGCTTAATCTAAATACCAAAATGTAAACTAAAACATAAAATAAAGGCTCTTTCAACCCACAAGTGGTTGGCATACATGCCACTTTATCCACTTGTTGGAAAGAAAATAGATCATAGTCATAAATTTCAACAAGGTAAAGATGTTGGAGATGAAGAAACTAAACTTGAAATTATATTAAACAAGAAAGTGTTTACAATATTTGAGAGATTACAATTTGAAAAAGAAAGCTAGAAGGTGATGAAGGAGGCTACTAACAACTAGGTAAAACTAGCTAGGGTAAACTAACTTAGTGGCTCATGAGAGAAAAGGATGTTTATATAGGCCTAGATTAAGGTTTTAGGGGTAGAAGGGTCTTTGTGTCTTGATTTTCTTTTCCTTTTCTTCTTCTTCTTCTTCTTCTTCTTCTTTTCTTTTTCTTCCTCTTTTTCCCCTCTTGCACCTTTTTGTTCCTTTTTCTCTTGAATTCTCGATTTCTCTAAAAACTCCTGAAAACAAAACAATTAACTAATAAATATACGAAATAAAGCAATAAATAGGTAGTTAAAATGTGCAAAATAATGGACCTATCAAACGTCCCCATACCTATCTTTTGCTCGTCCTCGAGTAAAAATCAGAAGAAAAAGAAAATAAACTAAGAAAACTAAATGCAAGTCCTAGGCTCCTTTTCGTAGGCGTGACGGGTGATTTTAGGTTCACCAACCCGTTAAACTCGTAAACGATCTCTACAAGAGGAGTTTTGTCTCCTAAGGGTTTACAGAAGATATACCCATAAAATCTGTGAGACATTCTAACAAGTGTCTTACTCGACTTGACTCTAATTTTGCCGGTGTTAACAAAAAGCGCTTTTAAGGAAAATACGACTCAAAGACTCTTTTACTAATAATCAAGATATAGTTGTCTCTAATCTACTTGAATCGACACAAAAATTTACTAGAAATCCAAGGTGTGTAATGAATTTAAGGCCTTTGATGGATCCTAATCGTCTAAGAACATTTTCTCTTTTTCAACCAATTTTGAACTGACCCAATCTCTATCGAAACAAATATCTAGCCAAACTTCACAAACTCTTATTCTTTTTTTTTTTGGTTTCTTTTTTGCATTGACTTTATTTTGTCCGTTTTCTTAGGCTTTCTATGTTACCCATGTAGCGAGCTTTAGGTCAGTGACTCCCAAACCAAACGGTTTTAGGGCACTAGATTTTGAAATCCCCGTACGGACTTAATTGCTCGAGTAACAAAGGCCACAAAACGAGACTAGCCAATCTACTTTTGCCCATCATCTAAAGATTTTATCTATAAAGAACAATGGGTATTGAAGTAGTTTATTCCTATTTTTTTTTCTCTTTTTTTTCTTTTTTTCTGCTATTTTTTATTCGTAAAGGTTCGATTCGACATTGTTTCAACATGTGGGTTCTCTCTCAGGTATCGAATAATATCACTAGACAATCTCTCCATCAAAGGTCTTGTGCAAATGTGTGTGTCATCTTGGAATTACGAGTACAAATCGGTCGATACAAGTTTCAAAAAGACAACCTTACTCAACTACGTTCAAATTATCTAAAAGACAATATATATATATATATATACATACATATATATATACATATATATATATACATACATATATATATATACATATATATACATATACATATATATACATATATATATATATATACATATATATATATACACTTTTGTGAAAACATGCTAACACCAACTACTCCTAAAGTTCAAGTGAGGGAAAGACAACTTAGCTAAAAGATCTCTATTTTTGGGTTTTTCTAATTTTTCATTTTTAAGGTTTTTTTCATTTTTAAAGAATTACACTAAAGCCCTCCCCATACCTAAATCATGCATTGTCCTCAATGTATGCAAAACATAGAATTGAAATGAGAGCGTAAAGAGAAAAATACCTGAAATAGATATGAAGGGGATTTTTATTAACGAATGAAACACTTACACGACGCACACACTCACACATTTCCTTCCCCATACCTGAACTTCATGAGGGAAGGTTCTAAGAAGGAACCACTTCAGCCAATTCCGGAAGGAAATATGGGAGGAAGCTTCGAGAAAGAGTCAAAATGTGTTCGAAAATTTTTAGGCACAAAAACTTTCTCTGGCACATGACCGTCGTTTACCCCTATAGGACAAGTATCACTAATGTTCTCCCTAAACCAACTTAACGCTTCTTTATTATCAAGCAAATTCGATACTATGCAATTATGGTCATAGGATAAATCACTAGGAACGATGTAAAAAACGGTGTCATCTCTTCCTAAGGCACTATGTGAAGGATGGAACAACGAGTCAAATGTCGGTGGTTCACCTACGTGACTCTTAAAATCGGGCCTAGGATTAACACTAGCAATCTCAGGTGGAGTCACCCATTTTGAACAAATGTCGTTCAATTCTCCTAAAAACTCCTCCGAGGTCAAGTCTCTCAAAGACTCATGATATTCCCTATTATTCTCATGGTTGACTTTGAAATCCTCATTCAAAAGAGACTCAATCTCACTATCCTCAAAACTAGACCATGTGACAAACTTGTTGACCACATTGACCCCTATAGGTTGTTCATAAAGCTCATTGGGTTCTTTTCCTACGTTGAAAATATTTAAATCAATGGTCATGTTTCCAAATGTGAGCTTCATAGAACCATTCCTACAATTGATTAAGGCATTGGATGTGGCAAGAAAAGGTCGTCCTAAAATGATAGGAATTTGGTTCTTAGGATTCGAGACGGGTTGAGTCTCAAGAACAACAAAGTCAGCGGGAAAGATAAAATCACTGATTTTTATCAACACACCCTCAATAATTCCTTTCGGCATTTTAATAGAACGATCGGCAAGTTGAAGGGTCATATTGGTGGTCTTGAGATCCCCTAAACCTAGGGCTTGGTAGACCGAGAAAGGAAGAAGGTTCACACTCGCTCCTAAATCAAGTAAAGCTTTATCCACAAAAGTATTGCCTGACACAAGTAATTGTAGGACAACCGGGGTCCTTATATTTCACGAGAATTTGATTCGAGAGAATCGAGCTAACTTGAGAGGTCAAAAAGGCTTTTTTTAGGAACATGGGTGGTTTTCTTATGGGTACACAAATCTTTTAGACACTTAGCATAAGAAGGAACTTGTTGAATGTCATCTAAAAGAGGAATGTTTATCTTGACTTGTTTGAAAACTTCTAGGATTTGTTCCATTTGGGCCGATTGTTTAGGGCGAATGAGTCTTTGTGGGTAAGGAACCTTTGGCTTATAAACTTCTTCGTTGGGCCTTTGAGAGATGGGCCCGGAACTAGGTTCACTCATAGACTCACGGACTCTAGAACATTCGGGCTCATCATGATTAGTGCTAGACAAAGAAGGATTTGTTTTAGGAATCGACTCCTCATTTTCATTCACGTGCTCACCTACTTTGTTATCCACTTGATTTCCCGACCTTAGAGAGATGATCGCATTGACATTCTCGGGAGGTCTTTGATTGAGAGGAAACTTAGGATTGACTTCAGCTTGACTTGGGATTTTTTTTTCTCACGGTCACACAACGTGCTAGCTAATTGACTCAATTGGGCCTCTAACTTAGACACGGCTTGCACATTAGAATGCAAAACTTGCCTATCTTGGGTTAGGGTTGTCATGAAAGTTTGTTGAGATTGAGTCAAATTAGTTTGCGATTTAACCAAGGCCTCAATGCTTTTCTTTAAGGAGTTAAGTCTCTTATCCGAATCATTAAACCTGGGAGGATTTAACGGAGCTTGACTCGGGTTTTGATAATTAGGAAAAGGATTGGGATTGGACCTTTGAAAATTTGGTTGTGGATTTTGAAAATTTTGACCTTGGGTCCACGAGAAATTCGGGTGATTCTTCCACCCGGGATTGTAAGTTGGTGCAAACGCGTCATTCCTAGGATTTTGGAACATAGCATTTACTTGCTCAAACTCGTGCAAGGGTTGAGTTGCGGGATTTTGAAAATTGTGATTAAGGTACGTCGACGTTTATGTGGGAGGTTTACTAGTTTCTAAAGCTTCAAGTCTCCTAGTTAGGGTAGCTAATTTGGCATCGGTTGCCACATTGTTTCCTATCGAGTGCAAACCCCTAGAGCTAGACGACTCGGTTGACTTTTTCGATTCCCTAGTTGACTCCCACAACATTGTTTTCTCGGCTAAGTCCTCAAAAAATTCCCACCCTTGGTCCTCATCTTTCTCCATGAATTTGCCTTGGCACATAGACTCTAACAAAGCGGTTGTTTGACTATCTAAGGCCTCGTACACAATCTTACAAAGTCTCCATTTTTCTATTCCATGGTGGGGGTATTGTGATAAAAGATTTTTGAAACGATCAAAGAATTTCCAAAAAGACTCATTTTCCCTTTGACGGAATTGGTTTATCTCATTTGTAATTCGAGTCGTTTTATGGTTTGGAAAATACTTTTTAAGAAACATTACCACAAACCCCTCCCAAGTGGAAATAGAATTGACGGGAAGACTATACAACCATTTTTTAGCACTTTATTTTAAAGCGAAGTTGATTAGTCTAAGCCGGATGGAGTCTTCACTCAATTGTTGGAGTTTTTGTAAACCACAAACCTCCTCAAATTCTTGGATAAAAAGGTAGGGATCCTCACCTTCACTCCCTAAAAATTTAGGCAACATACTAATGTGATGTGCCTTGATCTCGATTATTCCCACTAACGGGAGGAAGGGTGATGCACGAAGGTTGAGCGGAACGGCATGGGTAACAACGGTCTTTAAGAGACAACGCCATGTTAACTATCGGTTCTTGAACTTCTAGGGTTTCAGAATCCGAAGAGGACGAGGGAATCTCGATTATAGGTCTTACTAATCTAGATGACTCGCTCCTAACCCAAGTAGTTCGCATAAACAAGATAGTAAACACGTAGCAAATAAGTGCTAAAAATTAAAACAAACAAAAGAAAGGGTGTAAAAGCGAAAGAAAAACCTAGTTCTATGGTTGCCTAATAAAACGACTAGACCTTGCTCCTAACGTTAAGGACCACCAAAAACTCGATAAATCAAAAATTATTCGGACCGGTTTGGCCAGTTTGGAGCAGGCATTGGCAAGAGGCCAATCTCCGCGCTTAAACACCAAACCTTAATCGGCCAAGTAAGCTTTCGCTAGCCTTAAACACCGAAGAGTCGGAATAATTAAAGATTACCTCGTCTTTTAGGTACCTTCCTAATTGAGCGTGAAATCCTAGGGGCTAACGTCTAATTCAATTTTATTAAAAGGCTAGGGAATGCAAAATGAAGAATTAAATTGTTGTGGGCCAAGGAAAGAGTGATGAAATCCCTTCCCTTATCTTATGAGTGAGTTATGCCCTTAAGATTTATTTAAATGATGCTCCACACAACGATATAATTAAAGCGATAAACATTTATGGATGCTTCTACACTACGTGTTCTATTCTAAAGAAAAGGAAGAAATTAACGTACCTTTGGGTCCTCCAGCGATCACCACAATTTAAGGTACGAAAATTTAAAAACAAAAATTAAAAACTAGATGATGTGCCCTAAGTGATTAAATGCATGATGCAACACATATGTAATTCTATCTAATATTTTTGGATTTTAAATTTTTTAATTTGTTTGTGTTTTTCAATTTTCAGATTTTTTTTGTGATTTTCTAAATAAAAAAAATTGAAACAAGAGAGAGATACAAGTTACCCAAGCATGCATCCAATACTCCAAGAATATTCTCCACTTATTCCAAGCTAACTCATACTCTTCCAGTTTCCTAAAATTCAACAAAAAAAGTGAGAGAATACAAAAAAAACTAATCCGAAAAATTAAAAATTAAGGCGCGAAAATTAATTTTAGTCCCCCGGCAGCGGCGCCAAAAACTTGATGTACTCAAAATAAGATTTTGAAATTAATCGCAAGTGCACGATCCCGTTTTAGTAATATAAGATTCGTTCCAAGGACTAAATTTATTTTCGCGAAAACTTAATTTCTAACTTAATCAAATTAGACCAATTGATTTTGAAGAGATGTATATATTAATCTACTATAAATAAAATAAAGATGATAATTAAAATTTTAGCAAAAAAAATCGAATTACCTAAAATAACAGTTAATTACCTCAACGGTCAAGACAATAACTATAATAAAATATAATTTGCGGCAGTGCACAGAGTGAAACAAAAACGTAACAGAAAACAAATAAAAGAAAAAAAAAAGGAAAAACAAATTCATATGTACACGCGGCGACTACAATAGCGAGTGATTAAAAACTTGATAATCAGTAATAAAGTGAACGCGCTGATACATAGTAAAAAACAGTCGACGTTAGAGTCATGCCGGGATTCATGGAGATCGCCGGGATAGCTTCAATATCACCGGAAAATCAATTTAACCTGAAAATCTAGCCATTCAAAATATATCTAATCAAACCCCACTAAATTCTAAACCAAATTTGACACTAAATTCTACACTAAATAGCCCCTAAACTACCCATTTCTTGATCAAATCAACTCTAAACTACAAAAAAATTTCAAATCTAGCCTAAACATAATATTTCCAACATAAACCCACTAACCTCAATTCAAAATCATAAAATAAAATTTACACTAAAAAGCCCCTAAAACTACCAAAACCAAGAACAAGGACAACATCAAATCAACCCAAACTAACTCAAAATCAAACAAAACTTCAAAACGAACTTATCTATCATGTTTCTAACAAAACCCCATCAAACTACCAACCAAAATCAAAATCAAATCAACTAAATCATTAAACCCACTAATAAAATTGAGATTTAAAAGGGGCTTAATCTAAATACCAAAATGTAAACTAAAACATAAAATAAAGGCTCTTTCAACCCACAAGTGGTTGGCATACATGCCACTTTATCCACTTTTGGAAAGAAAATAGATCATAGCCATAAATTTCAACAAGGTAAAGATGTAGGAGATGAAGAAACTAAACTTGAAATTATATTAAACAAGAAAGTGTTTACAATATTTGAGAGATTACAATTTGAAAAAGCAAGCTAGAAGGTGATGAATGAGGCTACTAACAACTAGGTAAAACTAGGGTAAACTAACTTGGTGGCTCATGAGAGAAAAGGATGTTTATATAGGCCTAGATTAGGGTTTTAGGGGTAGAAGGGTCTTTGTGTCTTGATTTTCTTTTCCTTTTTTTCCTTCTTCTTCTTTTTCTTTTCTTTTTCTTCCTCTTTTTCCCCTCTTGCACCTTTTTGTTCCTTTTTTTCTTGAATTCTCGATTTCTCTAAAAACTCCTGAAAACAAAACAATTAACTAATAAATATACGAAAACAAGCAATAAATAGGTAGTTAAAATGTGCAAAATAATGGACCTATCAAAAATCCAAAGATTGACCATGTGAAACCATATTTATTATACAATATACTATAATTAACCATAATTTGATGTAAAGAAGACAAAAATTACACTTGTTCCAGAAGTACTAAACGATGATGACATAGTTTTCTGATATTTCCAGCTGTTATTGTAATACTCGCGGATTTTATTATCTGTTTTATATAAAATAAATAAATAAATAGAGTTTGTGCAATTATGTGATGACTCCTATAGTTTTGTGAATTAGTTGTTAAAGTGCATTTCACTAAATCTTTTAATTTTGTGATTAGAATGATTATGCAAGCATTTAATTATAAAATCGGTTTATTGTTTTAAAAAGAAAAAGATTCTTTTTATATTTATAAGCGATCTTGAATTTTTACGTAAATTAGTTAAGTTTTATTTTAGCTTTCGAGAATATTTTCGAGGCCCAAAAATTATTTTAAAGCTTAAATAGCTTTTCTTTTAGTAATAATTGGGGCCTTAATTTTGATAAATATAAATTGATTTCTAAAAGAATCAATTAAGGATAAGAACACAGAAAAAAATCCCGAAGTCACTGTGAGGGTTTGTGGCGGCGAAATCAATCACGGTAATCTCCACTTCTTCTATTCTTTTTAGTTAATTGAACAAATCCATGGTTTAGTATATAGGTTTTATGTGCCTGTTGTGTATGTACTGGTGTTTGTGGCGGATTGGGTTGGTGTGAGGTCGTTGTTGCGGATGGGGAGGCTGGGGGAGCTGGTTCGAGGGAGTCCAGGGGTGAGAGTGAGGGAGGGTTGAGTGGAGATGGTTGAACTTACAAGTGAAGGAGATGGTGGTGTGCACTGGTATTGCTCAGTTAATTAAGGTGTTAAGTTGAGTTGTAAAAAGGGGTTAAAAACAAAACTATAGGCTGAT
Source organism: Daucus carota subsp. sativus (assembly GCF_001625215.2). Classification (NCBI taxonomy): domain Eukaryota; kingdom Viridiplantae; phylum Streptophyta; class Magnoliopsida; order Apiales; family Apiaceae; genus Daucus; species Daucus carota. The sequence goes on along the minus strand of NC_030385.2, from coordinate 24,983,567 downwards.
ATAAGATGAAGGAGTGAGGTCTGAGTAGTGGGTAGGTTTAGAAAGATGGATAGGTATAAACAGGGTTAGTTGAATTGTGTGGTTGAATAAAAGAATAGGAAACCTGGAGATAAAAAGGGGTGTAATAGATATGTACACCTATGGGACCCGAGGGCAGATGGGACCTTGGTGCAACCCCGGAGTATGACGGGAGGATAATACACTTTGATTCAGATTCGTGTTAAATACAGTAACTTGAAAATATTGTGATTTCATCTTATATTTAAAAAGTGATTTATGATCGATTTCTGATGCGTGTGGCGTGAATTATTTATGGATTATGCGCATTAATTATTTTAAGTTATCGCACCTAGATTTCACTATCGAATAACTATTCTGGCTAAATACTGGATTGTATTGGGAACTACATGTTCATTGAAGTTAAACTATTCTTGACACTCAGAGTTGTCTTAAGTATATAATCAATATTGATTCCTGTTGATATTGAGTTAGTTTTTGTGTTATGACTTATTTGACTCGGAGAATCTTAAGATAATAAATATTATTAGATCTAGTACCGATTAAAGTGAATGCCTGCTTATGTAACGCAACGTGTATATACTATTACTAATTGCTTACTTGCAAATAATCTATTTTTCTTATTTGCACATACGAAAGGTAGCAGATAGATTTGATTAGTAATTTAGAAGACGACTTAGATTGTTCGTCAACTGAATTACTGTCTTTTATATAGGTTCTGAAACAAAGAATAAGGGCAAGTGTGTGCAATCAGATAAGGTGTAAAGTCTACTCGTTTCAAGATTTTGCTATATATCAGGCAAGTATTCTATTCTTGACTTGTAACTATTGCAAGTAATCATATTCTATATTGATAGTGAAAAGCGGCAAGTGTTTTATCCCTTCTTGTAATTAAAACAAGTTGATGAATTATAGTTGATAGCATTTTAAGAGATATGTTCTCATTATCTTGTAGTCAAATTCTTGAAGGTATAATTGAGCTCTTTTACAGCTTGGCATTACTGTTGATTTATAGGTATCCTGGATTGATACTATGAGATAAGTATGATCTTGTGTCATCTACTTATATCTTGAACTTTGGCAATCAAAGTATATTCTGTTTATAGCCGGGAGAGCTTGTTAATTCATGAGCTTTATTGCAAAGTTTAAACTTTAAACATGTATTGAGTAATTATTGAGTTTTAAAGCATTGTGGAATTGAAAATAAAAGGTTGGCGTAAGGGGCTAGTAGATAGTCCAGCCGGAAGGCCAGTTAGATGCCTGTTTGATACCTAGTGTCGTTACCGGTGGGACTTAGATCCAGTGCCCGGAACGATCCATCGCCGGTGGGACTTAGATCCAGTGCCCGGAAAGATCTGTTACCGGTGGGACTTAGATCCGGTGCCCGGGACGGAAGACTTTACGCGGCTGATTACCCGTATTGTCTATGAATTTAGTTGAAAAGTATTGGAATTAAATAATTGGTTGAAAGGAAGGATATAAGTTAATAAAAAGAAAGTGTTTTGGTAAAGAAAAGGCTTTTAATAAATCTCGTGGTTACACAGATCCTGAGTATTGTTGTTCATTTTCAATTAAGTTCATTTTCTTCTATGAACGTTGGACATCATTAATTAGTTATATCTGTATAAATTGCGTCCCTAGCTTATAATTTCATTTCAACGTGTATTAAATTACTTTATTCATATTATATCTTGTTGAGAAATGTTTTGCTCACTCTTGTTACTGTTTCCAACCCTTTTCAGCTAGGATCAAAGCCTACACGTCAGCATAGGGCGGCGCGTAGGAGTTCGATCTAGAGACCAGAGCTAGCTAAGTTCCACTTTAGGGAAAACATAGGGAGTATAGTTTGAACTGTTTTGTAAACTATAACTGTGGGGCAGCTTGTTTTGAGATATCGTGTTAAAAGTTACATTGGATTATTAGTTGTGTTTTTTTTATCAAAGTGTAGCTAATAGTGGAGATTTAGGGTGTAATAACGTTTAGTAAGAATATTCTGTTTTCAGTATTATAACCTGTGTGCGATCCTGAAGTTTTAGGGGTCAACTCTATTTCTTTTATTTATTATTGAAATTCCAGGTTTTTTTTTGAAATGTTTTTAAGGTTAGTGACACCAGATCTTGACCCCGGATTTTTGGGCTGTCACAGTTGGTATCAGAGCTACAGGTTATATTTTTGAAAGCAGAATATAGGTAGTAACAGGTTTAATAAGCCGGGTGTGTTAGGTAAACCTCGCATAAGGGTAGTTATAGGCTATTAGGGTATATCGCGGGCAGGTCAGTACTAGTTGTGTTTCATTGTACTGGACTTGACAGATGTTTAGCATTCTGCAGTTCTAGCTCCATGTATGATGCTTATATAACTTATCCATTATCATGGACTTTTTTAGTAGGAAGCTTTTATAGGAATGGGTTGTGGCAGTAGTTTGTTGAATAGTGTATTTTTGTAGTGGATCTATTTTCCTTTATTGTTCCTCTAGAGTTTTGATGTGGTTAGCTTTCCTAGTATAATTTGGATTATTTTTGTGTGATCATAAATTAGCTTACAAGAGGAAATATTTTACGTCCTTGTCCAAGTTGGAATGTTGTATTAAACAAGTCGTTTGTTTTGATATATCAGAAATATGGCTTCCGAGGGAACGGCTCGAGCTAATACTGGTAGTAGTGAAGCAGGAGAACCCATTACTGCACAGCAGATGATGGAACTTCTACGTACGCAGGCTGCAGCTTTTGCGGCCCAGCAACCTCAACAGCCAATAGAGCCAGTGGTAACCTTTAAAATGTTTCAATCTATGCATCCTCCAGAATTCAAAGGAACAGCGGATCCAATTGAGGCCAGGAATTGGCTGAAAGAGATTGAGAAGGCATTTGAATTGGTTCGAGTAGGGAATGAACAGAAAACTGGATTCGTGAGTTACTTTCTGAAAGGCGAAGCTAATTACTGGTGGGACTCTCGGAAAGTAGTGGAAGGTACGGGTACAGTTACTTGGGAAAGATTTACGGAGTTATTTCTTGAAAAGTACTTTCCTACTTATATGCAAGATCAAATGGAAGTTAAGTTTTTAGAGTTGAAACATGGAAATATGAGTGTAGCAGATTATGAAGCAAAATTTACAGAGCTTTCTAGGTTTGTCCCCGACTATGTCGATACCGAGGGGAAAAGAGCAAAACGATTTCAGCAGGGACTGAAACCTTGGATCAGAAGCAGGGTAGCTATGTTTGAGTTGAAAGATTATACAGTTGTTGTCCAGAAAGCAATGATTATTGAAGGAGAAAGTGATTTCTCTCAGAAAGAGAAAGAAGGAAAGAAGAGGAAGATGGAAGCATCTGAAGGAAGTCAACACTAGGGGACTTTTGATAACAGAAGTGGAAGAAGGCCAGAGTTTTGGTTTAGAAGGAGTGAGCAGTTCAGGAAGCCAGAAGCAAGAAGTGTGATACGAAGTAATCTCCCACAAGTGTCTCATCAGGAGCGCGTAATGAGGCCACCATTGCCAGATTGTAAGGTCTGTGGACAGAAACACCTAGGGCCATGCAGAAAAGCTAATATTGAATGTTATAGATGTCATAAAAAAGGTGCACTATGCAACGGAATGCCCAAATATGAAGGCTCCGACAAGTAATATTTGTTTCAAGTGTGGGAAACCAAGTCACTATGCGAGAGATTGTAGAAGTGTATTTCCAACCAACTCCGCAACATCATCCGTCAATCAACCTAAGTCCAGGACTTTTAACATGACTATGAGAGATGTCATTCAGGACTCCAATGTGATTGCAGGTACGCTTTCAGTAAATTCCATGAATGCTATGGTGTTAATTGATTCTAGAGCCACTAGATCTTTTATATCTATGGATTTTATGAGTAAAGTGAATAATAAGACTCAACCATTAGAGCAACCGTTAATGATAGAAATTGCTGATCAACATCGTATCCCTGTAGATAAGATTTGTCCTCAGTGTGTCATAAATATATCAGGACATCACTTCTATGCTGACTTGATACCTTTCAAGTTAAGAGAATTTGATGTTATATTAGGAATGGATTGGCTAGCAACCAGTAATGCTTTCATAGATTGCACGAATAATAAAGTGAGTATGCGAACCTCTGATGGTCAGACTATAGTATTTCAAGGTCAGAGGCAAGCTAAGAAGTTCTTAACCATGATTCAAGCCAAGCGATTGTTACGTCAAGGATATCAAGCCTACTTAGCTCATGTAATAGACAACCGTAATGAGACACCTAAGATTGAAGATATTCCGGTGGTGAATAACTTTTACAGATGTATTTTCTGATGAGCTTTTTGGACTACCTCCAGACAGAGAGATTGAGTTTGCGATTGAGCTAGCCCCTGGAACAGATACTGTATCGAAAGCTCCATATCGTATGGCACCTGTAGAGATGAAGGAATTAGCTACGCAGTTGCAAGATCTTTTAGATAAAGGAGTAATAAGGCCAAGTGTATCACCTTGGGGCGCACCAGTATTGTTTGTGAAGAAGAAGGACGGCAGCATGAGACTATGCATTGATTATCGCGAACTTAACAAACTGACTATCAAGAATAAATATCCTTTACCAAAGATTGATGATCTGTTTGACCAATTGAAAGGTGCAACCTGTTTCTCCAAGATTGATCTACATAGTGGGTACCATCGACTGAAGATCAAGCCAGAGGATATTCTGAAAACCGCCTTTAGAACCTGGTATGGACATTATGAATTCTTGGTGATGGCATTTGGATTAACTAATGCGCCATCAGCTTTTATGGATTTGATGAATAGAATTTTCAAGAAGTATTTGGATAAATTTGTGATTGTGTTCATCGATGATATTTTTATCTACTCTAAGTCTAAGGAAGAGCATGCTGAACATTTAAAATTTATATTGGAGATTTTACGTCAAGAAAAGTTATATGCCAAGTTTTCGAAGTGTGAATTTTGGTTAAGAGAAGTTCAATTCCTAGGACATGTAGTCAGTAGTGAAGGAATTAAGGTAGATTCGGCCAAGATTGAGGCAGTGGTCCATTGGGAAAGACCCAAAACTCCGACAGAGGTACGAAGCTTTATGGGATTAGCAGGTTATTATCGTAGGTTTGTTAAGGATTTTGCTAAGTTAGCCATGCCATTGACAAGACTCACCCGAAAGAATGAGAAATTTGAATGGACAGAAAAATGTGAAGCAAGTTTCCAAGAACTAAAGCAGAGATTGATAACTGCACCTGTGTTAGTATTACCGGATGATCAAGGTAATTTTGTGATTTATAGCGATGCATCTCATAAAGGATTAGGATGTGTACTAATGCAGAATGATAAAGTAATTGCGTATGCATCTCGACAATTGAAGCCTCACGAGCAAAGATACCCAACGCATGATCTGGAATTAGCAGCTATAGTGTTTGCTCTAAAAATATGGAGGCATTACTTGTACGGAGAAAAATGTGAAATCTATACAGATCACAAGAGCCTAAAGTACATTTTCACACAGAAAGAATTGAACATGAGACAGAGGAGGTGGTTGGAATTAATTAAAGATTACGACTGCACGATTAACTATCATCCTGGAAAAGCGAATGTGGTAGCAGATGCGCTTAGTAGAAAAGAAAGATTGAATATGGTGACTTCATCAGAGGAGCTCATCAAAGAATTCGGGAAACTAGAAATTGAAGTATGTTATACGGATTCAATAGATGCTAGGATTTATACCTTGACGTTTCAACCAGAACTATTAGAAAAGATTAGAAGGTGTCAAGAAGAAGTGATGAAACAAGATGCGGATAATCTTACCGGAGAAGAGCTGAGTACTCACAAGGATGATAAAGGAATATTATGATTCTCTTCTAGAATATGGATTTCAAATGTTACAGAATTAAAGAGAGACATACTACAAGAAGCACACAGTGGTAGGTATTCAATTCACCCTGGAAGCACTAAGATGTATAGAGATCTAAAAGAAAATTTCTGGTGGCCAGATATGAAGAAGGATATTGCAGAGTGGGTTAGTAAATGTTTCACGTGTCAAAAAGTTAAAGCAGAACATCAGAGACCAAGTGGACTACTACAACCCTTGGAGATTCCAGAATGGAAGTGGGAACACCTAGCTATGGATTTCGTAGTAGGGTTGCCCAAGACAAAATCCAACCATGATGCCATCTGGGTAATTATAGATAGATTGACTAGGTCAGCTCATTTCCTTCCGATTAATGAAAAGTTCTCTTTAGAAAAGCTAGTACAATTATATCTGAAGGAAATAGTTGTCAGACATGGAATTCCAGTATCTATTGTGTCAGATAGAGATCCTCATTTCAATTCAAGATTTTGGAGACAATTTCAGGAATGTCTAGGAACTAAGTTAAATATGAGTACCGCATATCATCCCCAAACAGATGGACAGAGTGAAAGAACTATTCAAACCATTGAGGATATGCTACGAGTATGCGCTATTGATTTTAAAGGAAGTTGGGATGAACATTTGCCACTAGTGGAATTTTCTTACAATAATAGCTATCACGGGAGTATCGGGATGCCACCTTATGAAGCTTTGTACGGACGAAAATGCAGATCGCCGTATATTGGGAAGAAGTTGGGGAACGAAAGATACTAGGCCCAGAACTAGTACAGCAAACGAAGGAAGCTGTAGAGATCATCCAGATAAGATTGAAAGCTGCTCAAGATCGCCAGCGTAGATACGCAGATCCATTATGTAAGAACATCAATTTTGAGGTGGGGGAACCAGTGTTATTGAAAGTATCCCCGTGGAAAGGACTCATTAGATTTGGTAAGAAGGGAAAGCTCAGTCCTCGATATGTGGGTCCATTTGAAATCCTAAAGAAAGTTGGGAAAGTAGCTTACGAATTAGCTTTACCCCCTGATATGCAGCATATTCATAACGTATTTCATGTGTCTATGCTTAAAAAGTTTAATCTTGATTCTAGTTGTGTTATCGAGTATGAACCAATAGAGATCCAACCTGATTTGTCTTATGTCGAGCAGCCAGTACAGATTTTGGATAAACAAGATAGAGTTCTTAGAAACAAATCTATACCTATGGTTAAGGTCTTATGGAAGAATCCCGTAGTTGAAGAATCAACCTGTGAACTTGAAAGTGAAATGCTTGAGAAGTACCCTTATCTATTTACTTAGTTGATTCTGAGGATGTTAGGTCCAAATACGATTGTAGAAGGGGGGGTTGAATACAATCATCACAAAATAATCGCGGCGGAATAATCTGATTGGAGTATAACTTGTTAATCAGATTTAAATTAATTAATATAACAATTTTTAAGTCGTTATATAATTAATATGGTTCGTTTTAATGTCCACTAAAGTTCGTAGAATAAATTCGACAGGATGTATTCTAGTTTAGTGATTAAAACAACCGAGTGATCAAAGCACTGAAAACTGTGGATATAACGATAGCAAGTTACAAGCAACTTGAAAGTTTACAAGGCAATGAACAATTACAAATGAAGAAGTGAAGGCCTATTTATAGGCAAACCACTTGAACCAGTATGACGAAGGTAGGCATGACAATGCTACAAAGTGCTATGACAATTACATGGATCAGTATGACAATCTAAGCTATTGTCATGCTACAATTGGATCGGTATGACAATCAGAAGCATTGTCATACCATACAAATTTTGGTATGACAAACTGATATGACATGTGACTTGGTGGCTAAGGTATGAAGCGGTATGACAATCTATAAGATTGTCATGCCACTTATATTCGGTATGACAATGTATAGAATTGTCATGCCATGTCCAATTCGGTATGACAATCATAGAATTTGTCATGCCAACTGAAAAATGGAACCTTCCACGTGCGGTATGACAATCTATATGATTGTCATACCGTGCCCAAAATCAATATAAATTGATTTTCTTTTATATAATTAATCCAATAATTATTCACTTAATTATATTAATCATATAAATTCATAAATTAAATTAATTCAAGTGTGAATCAATTTAATAAATAAATTACATAACTTATATAATTATTTTGAGATGTGAATAAATTAAAAGAATAATTATATTGAGCACATTCTTCAGCAGCAGGTCTTCTGACTTCTTTTTAAAGATCTGATTCTTTGTCTTGATTGAACGACCACCTATTGTTGATGCAGAATATTTAATCGGAGTAGCTGACACACAAATGTACTTTCTGGTTCATCTGTATCTAGTTGAATCAAATATTCTTTATCAATTTAAACATTTGAGAAGTGGCTTGTTCGTCGAGTCTTTGTCTTCGTAGTTCTTCTTCATAAGTAGAAATAGATTGGAATCTTCTGAATAAATAAAGTATTAAAACTTTATACCTTCTGGACTTCTGGACGTGCTACAAAATATTATTTGTACATTGAGGCTTGAACATATTAATGAACTTCTTTCAGTGGTGTGCAGCAGCATCCTGAAATTCTTCAGACATATGATTTTAATAAATCACTTGACGTTCATCGTACGGATTCCTTCAATAGAGCTTGCTATTTTACTTTCTTTCTTATCAGAGTTGAGTTAATACTCTTAAATACAAATAGGCTAAACATGTGCCTTTCAATCTCCCCCTATTTGTTTATTAACATAACATGCAAATTATCGAGAGGATGACTCAACTAACTGATAAGACAAAGGATTAAACATGAATTGTAAATAGCAAAAAGTTTCTGGTATTTCATTAAACATTGACTAGAATTCAAACGAGTACATTAGATTACATAAGGATGTTCTTACTGAACATATATTACAAATTCCTTATCAAATCTAAATGTTACATATTTGATGATGTCACAGGTATCCAACTTGTTTAGTGTGCAGAAGCAAATGTCAGAGTTTAGCTGGAAATCAGAGTTTACCGACTGCCAGCTGGATCAGAGTTTATCGATGATCAGAGTTTGCAGGCGGCTGATTTTCAGGAGCAGAATTGGATAAACAAGGAAGTTCAAGATCAAGGAAGATTGTGCAAATCAGGACAGCAAAAGGATAGCTACTGATAAGATTATTTTAGGAAGCAGATAATTGTGAATCAATTAGTAGATATCATGTAACTGTGTATATAAACACAGATTAGGGTTTACTCTAGAAGAGTTAGAACATCGAGAATATTATTCTTGTAACCCAGCAGCTCTTAGTGATAAGTTATAAATCACTAATAGAGTTTTTGACCTACTGAGTTTTGTGAATAAGAGTTTACTTTGTTAATTCTCTTATTTCAGTATTCTGTTATTGATTGTGTTCACTATATTAATTTATATAGTGATTAATTTCGGCCTAACAAGTGGTATCAGAGCCAGCTCTGTTGATATACCTACAGTGAGATCTTAATCACACAATCATGTCTGAAAAATCACAAACTTCAAACAGTAGATATGAGTCACTTAGGGTTCCGGTCCTCAGGGCATCTGAATATCCTATCTGGAAGGTTAGGATGGTTATGTTTCTGGAGTCCACAGATCCAGAGTACTTGGACAGGATTTATGATGGTCCACACATGCCAACAAAGCTCTCTGTTGTAGTTGAAGATGAACCCCAGAAGATGATCCCCAAAGAAAAGAAAGACTATACTCCTGAGGACATCTCATCAATCAGTAAGGATGCAAAAGTAAAACACTTGTTGCACAGTGCTCTAGACAATGCTATGTCTAATAGGGTGATTGGATGTAAAACTGCAAAAGAAATATGGGATGCTTTGGAAATCAGATGTCAAGGAACCAAAGCCATCAAGAAGAACAGAAGGACCATACTTACCCAAGAGTATGAACACTTTGATTCAAAGACTGGTGAATCATTGACTGATCTTTATGATAGGTTTATCAAGCTGCTGAATGATCTATCTCTAGTGGATAAAGAATATGATCTGGAAGACTCAAATCTCAAATTTCTACTTGCTCTTCCTGAAAATTGGGATTTGAAAGTAACCACTATAATAGATAATCATGATCTTGAAGAGATGTCTCTGGATGATATCTTTGGGAGATTAAAAACTTATGAACTTGAGATGGAGCAAAGGAGCAAACGACATGGTGGGAAATCCAAACCAGTTGCTCTAAAAGTTCAAGGAGAAACAGCTGTGAAAAACAAGGGAAAAGCACATGTCACAAAGTCTGATACTGAGTCATCAAACTCTGATGATGACTCAGACACTGATATACCTTCAGACTCTGATGACAGTGATACTGAGATGATGCAGCTGGCAGCATTGATGGTTAAAAGTTTCAAGAAGATCGCTTACAAGAACTTCAATAAAGGGAAGAAGTTCTCAAGGAAAGATAGAAACTCTGATAAGAAGGTCTTCAAAAAGAATGAAGGCAAAGAAGAAAAATCTGGAAAAGCTGATAAGTCTAAGTACACCTGCTTCAATTGTGGTGAGAAAGGTCATTTTGCAACTGAGTGCAAGAAAGCAAAGAAAGAAAAGGAACAAGCCTTTATCACTAAGAAAGGAAGCTGGGCAGACTCATCAAAATCAGAGGAAGAAGTCAACTATGCCTTGATGGCAAACATGGACAACAACACTGAGGCTGTTGAATCTAAGGTACCTCATTCCACTCTTGCTTTTGACACTGAAGATATAACTGAGTTAAGATTGTTTCTCAAAAATATGCATGTTAGTTATAGAGATCAAACTTTAGAAAATGAGAGACTAAAATCTGAGATCTTAGAGGTTAAGAAAAGGAATGATTATCTTGAGAAAGAACTAGTTCAGATGCTAGAAGTTCAGAAGGAAAGAGATGACTCTGTTTTTGTTAAAAATGAACTCTTAAAGAAAACTGCTTCTCTTGAATCAGAACTTGCTAAGGAAAGAGAGATAATCAGAACTTGGACTAACTCGAGAAAAACTACTCAGAATATCTTAGAAAGTGGAAACTGGAAGAAAGGTTTAGGATACTCTGATAAAAATGCAGCTGAGTCACAAAAACAAGAAACTATTAAAATTGAAAGACCTAAGGTTGCTCTAGTAAGATTTGTTGCAGAATCAAAGGTTCATGACAAACCAAAGACTGATAAACCTAAACAGGTCAACATTGGTTTAATGACTCAGAAACAGCTTAAGCATAAGCTCAAGGAGGTTAAGAAAGAAAACAGGATTAAGGAACCTAGGAAAAATAGAAATGGGAAGGTAGGAATAAACAAAAGCAATAATTATATGCCTATTCCAAATGCTCCTAGGAAAACTTATCATAATTGTGGTAATCCTAATCATCTTGCTTCTTTTTGCAGGAAGAATAAGGACATAAATACTATGTCTCCCAAATCAGAAGTTAAGACTAGGAATACTAGATTTAGACCAGAAAATCCTTGTTTTCATTGTGGTAGTTTATGGCATTCCATTTACACTTGTAAGGAATACCATAGTTTATACTATGATTATTATGAATTGAAACCTTCTTTGAAGAAAAAGATTGATTCTCCTGGTTTAAACTCTGTGAAAAAGTCTGTTAGCACAAACTCTGATTTAAACTCTGATAAATCTTCCGCTGCTAGTGTTAACAAACTTAACAAGAACAAAGGATCCAAGCAAGTCTGGGTCCTTAAAACTAATCATTAGTTGTGTATGTGATTGCAGGGCAACAGGAAAAACATCCTAGTTCTGGACAGTGGATGCTCAGGACACATGACAGGAAATAAAGCCCTGCTATCAGACTTTGTGGAGAAGGCTGGCCCAAATGTTTCTTATGGAGATGGCAACATAGGGAAAACTTTGGGATATGGCAATATCAATCTTGGAAATGTCATCATTCAATCTGTAGCTCTGGTCTCAGGACTTAAGCACAATCTGCTCAGCATAAGTCAAATCTGTGACATAGGGTATCTTGTTGATTTCTTTGAAGAACACTGTGAAGTGGTTAGCAAAAGCACTGGGAAAGTTGTTCAGAAAGGATATAGACATGGGAACATCTATGAAGCCAAGCTCTCTTTAAACTCTGAAAGCTCTGCAATCTGTCTACTTGGCAGAGCTAGTATTGAAGAAAGCTGGAACTGGCACAAGAAACTATCTCACCTGAACTTCAACAATATAAATGAGCTAGTGAAGAAAGATCTTGTGAGAGGACTTCCCAAATCAGTTTTTACTCCAGATGGACTCTGTGACTCCTGTCAGAAGGCAAAACAGAGGAAATCCTCATTCAAAAGTAAAGCTGAGTCCTCAATTCTTGAGCCATATCATCTGCTTCATGTTGATCTTTTTGGACCAGTAAATATAATGTCCATTGCAAAGAAAAGATATACTCTGGTCATTGTTGATGAATTTACCAGATATACTTGGGTATATTTTCTACACAGCAAGGATGAGACATCATCTCTTTTAATTGAGCATGTCAAGCAACTGGACAAAATTTCTAAAGATGCAGTCAAGATCATCAGAAGTGATAATGGCACTTAGTTCAAGAATTCTAAGATGGAAGAGTTCTATAAAGCAAATGGAATTAAGCAGGAATTTTCAGCACCTGGAACACCTCAGCAAAATGGTGTTGTGGAAAGAAAGAACAGAACTCTGATTGAAGCTGCTAGAACCATGTTGGAGGAAGCAAAATTGCCAACTTACTTCTGGGCTGAAGCTGTGCAAACTGCTTGCTTCACACAGAATGCAACTCTGATAAATAAGCATGGGAAAACTCCATTTGAGATGGTCAAAGGCAGAAAACCAAATCTCAAATATTTCCACATATTTGGGTTTCAATGCTTTGTTCTGAAAAATCATCCTGAACAGTTGACCAAATTTGATTTAAAAGCTGATGAAGGAATCTTTGTTGGATATCCTCTGTCAACAAAAGCCTTCAGAGTTTACAATCTGAGAAAAATGGTAGTCATGGAATCCATTCATGTATCCTTTGATGATAAGAAAATTACTGGAATGGAAGATTTTGCTCACCATGAGCAACTGAGATTTGAAGATGGAGATGCATTCTCTGACTCCATAAACTCTGACTCTGAAATCATATCAGAGTATGTCACTCCAACTCACCAACCTCAAGCACATGTTGAGGGGGAGCACTTTCACAATGAAAATCTGGATGAAAATGTTGAAGACTCAGCAGAAAACACAAACTCTGATACTGACTCCTCAAACTCTGATCATTCTACATCAGAGAATCATGAGAACACATCTTCAGGGGGAGCATCAGAAACTCAGAATACTCATGGAGATAGCATGAATAATGGGGGAGAGGCATCAGAGAATCAGAATCAGAATGACATTAGAAACATCATGGATTATGGGGGAGGATCTAGTTCCAGAAGTCAACTGCCACATGAAAGGAAATGGACAAAGTCTCATACACCAGATCTGATAATTGGAGATCCAGATGCTGGAGTACAAACCAGAACTGCAACAGCAAATGAATGCTTATTTCACTCATTTTTATCTCAGACAGAACCAAAGAAAGTGGAAGAGGCTCTTAAGGATGCTGATTGGGTAACAGCAATGCAGGAGGAGTTAAATGAATTTGAGAGAAATAAAGTCTGGACACTAGTACCAAGACCAAAGAACAGATCAATAGTTGGTACCAAATGGGTGTTCAGAAACAAAACAGACAGTGATGGTATAATCACCAGAAATAAAGCCAGACTGGTAGCCAAGGGATACTCTCAACAAGAAGGAATTGACTATGATGAGACCTTTGCCCCAGTTGCCAGATTAGAAGCAATCAGAATTTTTTTGGCCTATGCAGCACATAAGAAATTCAAGGTTTTTCAAATGGATGTGAAAAGTGCCTTTCTAAATGGAGAGCTGGAGGAAGAAGTATATGTTGAACAACCTCCAGGTTTTGTAGACACAAAATTTCCAGATCATGTCTACAGACTGGATAAGGCACTGTATGGACTAAAGCAAGCACCAAGAGCATGGTATAAAACTTTGGCTCAATTCCTCTTGGACAGTGGTTTCAACAGAGGTACAATAGACAAAACTCTGTTTTATCTCAACCATGGTAATGACCTGCTTTTAGTTCAAGTTTATGTAGATGATATCATTTTTGGATCTACTAATCCTAAACTCCGTGAAAGATTCTCAAAGCTTATGCAGTCTAGATATCAGGTGAGCATGATGGGAGAGATGAGCTATTTTCTGGGACTGCAAGTTAAGCAGACTGATGAGGAAATTTTCATTAATCAGTCTAAGTACACCAGAAACCTGCTAATGAAATTTGGTATGCAGGATAGTTCAGCTGCCACTACTCCCATGGCAACAGCCACTAAGTTAGATAAAGATACTGGATCACCAGTAGAAATTACTAACTACAGAGGCATGATAGGCTTACTTCTATATCTAACTGCTAGTAGACCTGATATCATGTTTGCTACATGTCTCTGTGCAAGATTTCAAGTAGATCCAAGAGAACCACATCTGACAGCAGTCAAAAGGATTTTCAAATACCTCGAGGGTACAGTTGAGATGGGACTCTGGTATCCCAGAGAATTAGACTTTACACTGATTGGTTACTCTGATGCAGATTTTGCAGGGTGCAAAATAGACAGAAAAAGCACCAGTGGAAGTTGTCAATTCCTTGGAGGAAGACTGGTGTCTTGGTTCAGTAAGAAACAGAAATCAATTTCCACATCTACTGTAGAGGCAGAGTATATTGTTGCAGGAAGCTGCTGTGCTCAGATCTTATGGATGAAAAATCAACTGCTGGACTATGGGTTATCTCTTACACAAATTCCTATTTATTGTGATAACCAAAGTGCTATTGCCAAGACAAGAAATCCAGTATAGCATTCCATGACCAAGCATATCAGCATAAGATATCATTTCATCAGAGAACATGTGATGGAAGGGACAGTAGAACTTCACTTTGTCCCAACAGATCAGCAGTTAGCAGATATCTTCACCAAACCTTTGGCTGAAGCAACATTCACCAGACTTGTAAACGAATTAGGGATGATCTCTGGTCCTCTCTAAACTCTGTTACATTCCTTCATAAGATATCTGTTATTAATTTTTTTTATAAACTTGATCTACAACTGCATCTGTTATTCTCTGATATAAACTCTGATGATTATGCACTGATATAACAAACTCTGATATTTATACTCTGACCTGACAAACTCTGATGACATGAAATTTTTCCTGATAAGTGACTTTCCTGTGAAGAATATGTTGCAAATACTTGAATTAAGTCATAAACTTCTCTAAAGTCTGATATTCGTGATATTACATATGTGGAAATCTATGTCACACACAACATGATTTAAAGCTGTTACCTAGACTACCTTACTTCTTAAATATTAGACATATACTCAGTGAAGAATTTGTTTTACTCCCCTTATGAGCTAAGAGTGAATAAGTCTCAGATATGGATCAACAAAATTTGTTTCTTCTCAGAAAAGAAAAGAAAACAAAACAAAACAAAAGAAAGAAAAGGTTAACTCAGGTACTCCTTTGAGATCTTAGAAACTATGTGAAAGGAAAGATCCAAGTGCACTGCTGGTATTAAGCAAATTGCATCAGAAAAATCTTATTTTTCTTGGAGACCTTTCGCATTCTCTGATTACTGGAGAAATACACTGAGAAATAAATATCTGATGAAGGTTATGACTCACTTGCCATGAGAAGTTTCCTTTCAAAAGATAAGTATATTAGAAAAGAGAAGAAAACTTATACTCTGATCCATATTGTGAGAAACTCGGCTTATGAAGTGGTTAAAACATTTTTAGTTAATCTGATTCTTTCTAATGTTTCTTAAGAAGTTTGTCAATCTCTGTGACAACAGATGAATCATATCAACACACAACTTTCACTCCGCATTTGTGATTAACATATCTTCTGACTTCGAGTGATTTTTGATTAAATTCAAATAATCGTTTGCAAACTCTGAGGAAAAATTATCATTCAGACTTTCAATGTCTATCACTCATCAGTACGAAATTTATGAACAATCTCTGATTTGTCTCATAGACTGCCATTTATTTAAACTCTGGTCAAATGGTCAAACATCTGATCAAAGTCGGAGTTTAAAATAAATGATTTTTTTTGGTCAGGTAAATATTAGATTTAATTGTCAAACGGTACAAAACCATTTGAATTCCTGAGTGGAGAAAAACACGGTGCATGATTGTGTTTTCTCGGAAATTGTTACACACTTGCAGATACACACGCCAGTAATAATTACCGTCCCACTATTTTTTTGTTACCGTTAGACACATGACACGTGTCCCACTACTGTTTCCTCTCGGTGAATCGTGCACACACATATATATCAGTTTTAAAAAGTTTTTAACTTTTTTTTAACTCACGATTTTTTTACCGTCTCTCTCTCACACACTTTACTCTTCAATTTTTACTACACATTTCATCAACCACCTTACATACATTCTCTCAAACTCTCATTTTCTTTCAGAAATTATGTCGACAACAACATTTGAGTTCGATGGGGCGAAGTTTGTCACCAACAATTACGCTGCCATTCTTGATAACAATGAAGCCCCCAAGGAATTTCATCTTATTCAAGACTTTCTGGCACACAGCGAGTTGATGTATGCTTTGACTCAGCCAGAGTCTATTTCTCCTTCGCAAGTCCTCACCTTTTGGAGGACAGCTAATTATGATGATGGGGGTGACCATGGCTCTCCATCCTTGACCTGTGAATATGAAGGTCAGGAGTACTTCGTTTCCCCAGCAACTGTCAGGAAGGCTCTTCATCTGCCTGAGCACAACAAATTTGATTCCCTGCTCAAACTCTGAGGGACATGATGATCTTCTTTGGCTATTCAGCAAGCACTGATAAGATGGGGGAACTCAAGCGTCCACATCTCTGCAAGGAGTGAAGCTTCTACTATGACTGCATCACACGGGCCTTCGGCAATAAATGTAGCAATTTTGATGATATCCCTCTTTTCAGTCAGCAAATCGGGTATTCTCTGATTCATAATCTTAAGTTTGATTATGCTACGTCTATACTACGATTTATTGGAGATAGGAGAAAAGAGAATATGAATATTGTGTATTATGCTAGATTTTGTCAGCTTATATTCTCTTACTGTTTTCCTGATGTACCTATACCTGAAAATGGGAATGAACTGCCATTTAAAATTACAAAGCGTGCATTTACTGATCTTATCAAGAAGGACAGTAAAAAACCCAATGCACCAGTTTTTGCTATTCCTGTTACAGTTCAGGACAAATTGAGGGTTGCCATGCCTGACAAATATGGACCCTTATTCTCTGATGAGAATTTACCACATCCTCCCTCCTGTACTGCTCACACAGACATTGTTCCAACCTCTGGTCCTTCCCAACAAGTGCCAGTTGTAAAATCTGACCAAATCTTACCCTCTGGTCCTTCCCAAAAAGGGCCAGTTGAAACATCTTCACCTAAAAGAGTTCTCAGATCTTCAAAGTCCCCAACCAAACCATCTCCTCCTCTCAGAAAAAGAAGATTCTTACCGAAGATATCAGACTCTGACTCTGATGAAGCACCCCCACCTCCTCCACCAGCTAAGAAATAGAGGAAGAAGATCAAGCCCACTAATATTACTGACCAGACTGTTGAGCCACCTCAGTCAGAGGATCCCAAACAGGCCTTGATCCCATTCTCTGATCAACCTTCAAGTGCAGAGCCAATCATGATTGCACCTATCTCTGCAGTTCCACTTGACACAATGGCAGCTGACATCCAAATATCAGAATCAATCTCTGAACAAAATGATCAACCAGCAGTGGCCAAATCAGATGAAGGATTGAAGTTGAATCAGGAATCTATGATTCAACATGAAGACAATTCTACAGCTGATACTCATGTATCAGAAGATTCACAAATAGAGCTTGTATTGCAAATGATTCAAGACTCTCTGATTCAACCTGAAGAAAATGTTGCAGCTCCTGTTCAGGAGGTTCCTACAGCTGCAAATTCTGATGCAGCTACTGAAGCTCTGGATTCACACACTCTGAGCATCTTTGTTGATGATAATGAAGATGATGATGCAACAGAGGCCACATCCTTTCCTGTGCAGACTACTGATCTTCCAATTCCAATCTCTGATCCAGTCAGGGATACTACATAAGTAAGGGTTGGATCTCCAATTACAGCACTGTCACCAGCCCGAGAATCTTCTCCTCCTAGAGCACCTACTCCAGTTCCAAGCTCTCCACTTCCATCTCCTATGCCTGCACAGAGAAGAGTCTGTCACTTATCTTACTTTCAGAAGATGTGCAGATCTACACCTCCTTCTGTTGAAGACAGACTTGCCTCCATTGAGGCCACTCAAACATCAATGCAGCATACTCTGGCTGATTTGAGCTCTTTTGTAGCTCAGCTGGTTCAAGTTCTCACCTCTGCTGATGTCAAAAAGGGGGAGAAAATATCTAAAGACAAATGCAAATCTGACCAGCAGATCACAAAGAAAAAGCCAGATGGTGATGAAGAAGGCAATAGGGAGATTGCTGCTGAAAAGCAGTTAAAGCTGCTGCAAATCAAGAACAAGGAAAGGAGTGATAAGGGTGCAAACTCTGATAGACCCAGAGATTCTCAACAAAAACACAAGTCTATGGAGCTGACTGTTGTGTCTCAAGTTCAGAGCATAAGGGAAGCAGTCAGAGTTTCTGATGTTATATCTAAAGAAATAGCTCTTGTGAACTCTGAGGTTGAGAAAAAGAAAGAAGATCTGATTTCTGGATCAGATAAGCTGATTGAAGCTGGAGACCCTGAGTCTCAGAAATTCTGCCAAACTCTGAAGTTCAGAGGCAGAGAAACCACCCTATTCTACAAATCTCCTTCTTTGCAAGCCATTGATGAAGCTGTAGCAAGGAAGATATTTGAAAAGGAAAATCCAGGAGTGGATATCGAAGCCATCAGACTTGAGGAAGAAAGACTAGCTGCTGAGAAGATGAAGATCAGCAAGACAAAGTCTGATGAGCAAAAACAAGTTACTGATCCCTCACAGAAACAGAAGAATCCAAAGCAAAAAGGGATAGTTATTAGTGAGGTGAACTACACTGATATCAACAGACCAAGAACCAGGTCTCAAACTCACTTTGAGTCTGATTCAAAAGACAAAGGAAAGAAAACTGTTGATGGAGTTCCTCCTGTTCCTCCTATGATCAAGAAATCAATTGTCAAGATAGCATCAGAGAATCCTTCTCAGAGAATGATAAAGCTAAGCAGGAATGCAAATATAATCACTGATGTCTCTGATCAAACAGAAGAAGAAGAAGCTGGATTGACCAGAAGAAGAAAGGGTGAAGACAAATCAATCTCTGATATAACTTTAACCTCTGACAATGCTCAAGTTGTAGTTCCAGTAACAGAAGAGAAGACTAAGACTGAAGACGCTACAGTCTCTTGGCTGAAGATAAAATCTGAGAAAATTCAAGATCAGAAAAAGAAGAGTCTCTTTGGAAGCCTTGGTACAAGTCTGTACAAGGAAAGTTCAACGCTAACCAGAATCAGAACACATGGAACCAGAGGAAAGGAAGCTTATGATACTACTGGTCTAGGTCACAGAAAGGAGAAAATTCAAACAAGTTCAGCAACCACTTTCAGAGATCCTTATCCTCTGACTGAGAAAGTGGGAGAGGCTGTTACTCAGAAGGACTTAGATAAAGTAGAATCAATGCAGATTCTCATGGATACTCATGATGGCACAGGCAACAAAGAAAAGATTGCTATATTTCTGGAGTCTGGCAGAGTTTACAGAGTCTCAGAAGCTGATCTATTGCTGAAATCTCTGAGAGAGCTTGAACATTTTCATTATATGCTGGAAATCAAGAATGAAGCTACTCAGAGATGGTCTGATCTGATGAAGAGGACTATTAATGAGAAAAGAAGATTCTATGGGATAAAGTTTGATGAAGAATATATTCCAAGAATAACTCAAGATAATGGTTCTGAAATTCTTATGGAGAAGAATAGTGCTGTAATGAAGACTATTGCAAATACCAGAATCTTAGGTTATAATAATGATGCAGACAGACCAAGAGTGATTCAGCTGGGAGATGCAATGCAAAGAAGCAAGGTGAAAGCCTTGAGAGCAGCTATCTATCAGACTGGGGATGAAACTGAAGAACTCAGAAATGTTAAAGCCCAGATGATACAGATTTTAAAGCTGAAGGAAGAAAATCTGATCAACCAGTTTGTCAGAGAAAGCTATGGATATAGGTTGATTTGATAGATAGTTCTGCTGGTCCTGTAAGTTGTAATTAGTTCTGTAAATTAATTATTTCATGCATTTGTCCTTGATAGTTTTTGACATCATCAGTACATATATATATAACTTGTTCATTCTATCTAATGTACAAGTTGGGGTAGATTGTTACATATTTGATGATGTCACAGGTATCTAACTTGTTTAGTGTTCTGCAAATGTCAGAGTTTAGCTGGAAATCAGAGTTTAACGACTGCCAGCTGGATCAGAGTTTATCGATGATCAGAGTTTGCAGGCGGCTGATTTTCAGGAGCAGATTTGGATAAACAAGGAAGATCAAGATCAAGGAAGATTGTGCAAATCAGGACAGCAAAAGGATAGCTACTGATTAGATTATTTTAGGAAGCAGATAATTGTGAATCAATCAGTAGATATCATGTAACTGTGTATATAAACACAGATTAGGGTTTACTCTACAAGAGTTAAAACATCGAGAATATTATTCTTGTAACCCAGCAGCTCTTAGTGATAAGTTATAAATCACTAAGAGAGTTTTTGTAACCTACTAAGTTTTGTGAATAAGAGTTTACTTTGTTAATTCTCTTATTTCAGTATTCTGTTATTGATTTTGTTCACTATATTAATTTATATAGTGATTAATTTCGGCCTAACACTAAAGATCAACTTCTCCTTCTTCGATATCAGAATCGTGAAGAATAGGAGTTGACGGTTCTTCTCTGGTTGGCACTTCTGATGTAGTGGACTCACCACGCTTCTTACGTTCCCTTGCCAGAGCTAGTTGATGTAACACTTCCATCTCCACGGGGTCTTCCTGGAAGTTTGATGGATGAGATTTAGTAACACCCTTCATCCTTCGAAAGTATTGAGAAATGTTCCTTCGGGTGCAGTAAGACAAGATCACATCATCAGGATCAGACTTGGCTTTAGAAGCGAAGCCCTTGGTTCGAAGTAGAGTGGATGCTAGAGCCAGTTGCTTAGCAGGATACTTAGGTAAAGCTTCTTCATTCAGATATACAGTGCTTAAGAGCTCCTTGTGAATGAACTTTATACTATATGGATTTTTGACAACCTGTGGACTATTGAAGACAGCACAATCCATCAGCTTGTCACGAAGAAGTTCGTTCAGGTTGGAGCATCGCTTTACCTTATTGCGAAGTACCCAGAGCTCAGACACAGAGAATGATTTAAGAAATTCAACAGATAACCTGAATGAACCATTTCTCCGTGTATATACAATCAGCTCCACACTGTTCTAGCAAGTTATTGACTCCAACAGTGAAGTAATCAATTTCTAAAGCGAAGGCATGCATAAAGATATCATCGTCAGGGTTTACCTCTTGAAGATTGTAGATCAGAGATAAGAACTTTCTGTCATTGAAAGGCTCCCTTTGAGGTCCACTGAAAATCCTCTTTGCTATGTCCCAGCTTTTTCCAACTTTCCTTTTTATATTGAGATTCTTCTGCTTGCACGCAGCATCATATATTTTCTGCTTCTCTTTCTTGATTTGATCCTCAGTGATCAGCTTGTCCTCTAGAAGTTTCTGGTAATCACGAAGTTTACGCTTCCTAGCTTCATTCTCAGCTTTAAACTTCCGGACATTTTCTTCGTGTTCAGGATCAACAGGTTTGAAAGGCCTTATTCAAAGGTATATGTCTAATCCTATTTTGTACAACCAGTGATAACTCAACTAGTGTCTGATAACCACTCAACTTGTAAGTCAACCTGGATTGGTCTCTGATAAGTTATGATAGTAGATAATAGATAGTTTAGTTGGAATCAGTTCAAGAAAGTCTAGTAAATACAAGAATCAGAATGTCAGAAGAATTCCAAGATTTCTGTTGCAAGCCACTGGAAGAAGTTCATTTCATATGATCAAGCCTCAGTGTCAAATAAATTGTGTAGCAGTTCAAGGAGTTCAGAAGGTACGAAGATTCAAGTATTTATTTCATCAGAGATTCCATATGTGTACTGAAATGAAGAAGAACTAAAAGACAAAGATTCGAAGACCCGGCCACAGCTCAAATGTTTAATTGATGGAGAATATTCAATTTAGTTAGGCAAAGATGAACTAGACAGTACATTTGTGTGCCAGCTATTTATATTGAATATTTAACATCAAAGGAAGGTGGTCGTTCAAGCCGTGTGATGATCAAGACGAAGGCTCAAGACATTTGCTTTCTGGAATATAGAGTTTTTAATTAATTCTTTGTTAAATAATTAATCTCTATTAATTTATTTAGTTGTTAAATTAATTCAATTAGAATTAATTTGATAATTAAGTTTATTAATAAGTTAATTGATTTAGAATTAATTTACAAAAAGAAAGCAAAAGAAAGAAGGCCAAAAGGAAGGACAAGGAGACCGCTGCTCAGACCTGTCTAGCTATGGGAAAAAGAATTATCACCAACGCAATGGAGTGTGATATATTCTTGAAGCTGGAACCCCGGTTGGAATTGATTTATAATTTTCAAAGCAAAAGGGATCCGGTTCTAGACCCACAGGAGACCGAATCTTAGACCTGTCTGAGTATGAGGGAAAAGAATTATCACCAACGCTATGGAAAGTGATATAATCTTAAAGCTGGAACCCCGGATGCAATTAAAATATTATTTTCAAGGCAAAAGGAGTCTGGTTCCTGGCCCTCTAGAGACCGCAGCTTAGACCGTAAAATTTATTTATATTAATAAATATTTTAATTAATTAGAAAATTATATTTATAAATGTCTAATAATATTAGATATTTATTTATATAATTTCTGGATTAAATTAAATATTTATTAATTAAAGATTATAAGCTGTGCGGGATTAAAAGCATTTCTAAGGAGCTGGCTATAATAAGACGAGATAGACTAAAAGACGGAAGTTAATAAACTTCAGCGTGTACACCTGATCTAGTTTGTCTTGCCGAATGGATTAATGTTGCAGCAAGACAATTCAAATGAATTGTCTTGCCGAAGTTAACACCTCTGCCAAGACAATTGGTTTGTCTTGCCGAGAGTTTCTCCTCTGCCAAGACAATCCTTTTGTCTTGCCGAATGCTTGAAGGTATGCAAGACAATCCTGAATTGTCTTGCCGATTCTAGTGATTGTCTTTCTGTCAATAGGATTGTCATACCTTCCCTTCTAATTGTCTTTCTGACTTGGTTAAAGCTTGGTAGACAATCTGTAATTGTCTTTCCTTGCCTTATATTGTCTTGCCCAAGCCTAGATTGTCATACCTTCTTTGTATTTGTCTTTCCTAGCTTGTAATTGTCTTGTCTAGTGATTGTCTTTCATGTACAAAGATTTGCCTATAAATATGGCTTAGTTTCTTCATTTGAAAGTGTTCATCTCTTTGATTTCAAAGCATTGTAAAGCTTTCAAGTTGTGCTAAACTTGCTATTCGTTAAATCCACAGTTTTCTGTGCTTTGATCATTCGGTTGTTTTATACCGCTAAGTTAGAATACTTCCTGTCAAATTTATTCTATGAACTAGTGGACTTTAAAACTGAACCATATTAATTTAATAACGACTTTCAAGTTTAAATTACTTTTTACTTGAACCTTGTTTATTTAATTAATCAAAATCTGATTATCCAGTTATATTTAAATCAGATTTATTCCGCGCGAATTTTTTGACGATTGTATTCAACCCCCCTTCTACAATCGTATCGGGACCTAACAATTGGCATCAGAGCGGTTGATATAATCTACCTTATCAGTACCTACACTCACTCTGAAAATTTCTAAAAATTCCAAATAATTTTTTATTCGAAATAATTTTATTCCAAAAATTATTTCTGACCGAAAATTATTTTTCCTTCAAAAATCCAATCTTTTCCCAAATAATTGTTTATTCGAAATAATTTTATTTCTAAAATTATTTCTGATCGAAAATTATTTTTATTTCAAATCTTTTTCCAAATAATTTTTAATTCGAAATAATTTTATTCCAAAAATTATTTCTGATCGAAAATTATTTTTCTTTCAAATCTTTTTCCAAATAATTTTTAATTCGAAATAATTTTATTCCAAAAATTATTTCTGATCGAAAGTTATTTTTCTTTCAAATCTTTTTTCAAATAATTTTTAATTCGAGATAATTTTATTCCAAAAATTATTTTTGATTGAAAATTATTTTTTCTGTCAAAATCCAAATCTTTTCTCAAACACTCAAACACCCAATCTTCTACCATGTCTACCGCAAAAATTAGCAGCATTAAAATTCCACCTTTTGACAAGGCTAATTTTGGTCTTTGGACGAGACACATGCTTTTGTTCCTCCGGGCGGCGAATAAAAAATACATAAATATTTTGACGAAGGGTCTTTCGCCCCCAATGAATATTATCTTGGAACATACTGAAGATGGAGTTACTATTCCTCACAGAACCTATCTGAAAACACCTGCTGAGTTCTCGGATGAGGATAATGAGCTGATAAATCTAGATGTAACTCTACAGCTCATTCTAATCGAATCATTGGATCCAGTAATGTACAATAATGTTGTCAATTGTACAAGTGCTAAGCAGATATGGGACACTCTGCAAATTATCAATGAAGGATCCGAGGAAGTACGGGAAAACAAGAAGGAAATTCTTGTGGCTCAATACGAGCAATTTGGTTCTAATCCCGGAGAAGGAATTTCTGAAGTATTCATCATATTCAACAATTTGATAAACAATCTGAATCTGAATGGGAAATACTACGACAACAAGGAGGTGAACCTGAAGTTTTTGCTGACGCTTCCTGAGCATCTAGAGCATAGGATAACTGCCATCAGAGAGAGCAGAGATCTGTCAGAGATTTCACTAGAAAAACTCTATGGCGTTCTGAAAACCTATGAGTTGGAACAGGTCCAGATGAAATGTAATGACCCGGATTTTTTAAAAATATTTTTATTAGTATTAAAAGTGATTTTCTTCAAAGAAGGGAATAAGATTTAATATTTTATTGCAGTTTAATGAGTTTTCAAGGTTTTATATTTAAACCCCGGGTTATTGTGTTATTGATAAATAATTGTACTTTCAAAACTGATTTTCATATATTGTTTTGAAAATTCTGTATGGATATTATGTGAATATATGTGTTATGTGATTAAGTGGTATTGGTGGATTTGTTGGTTAATTAATTATGGTTAATTATGAGTATTATATGATTAATATATGAATTTTTGTGAATTTTGTGTTATCTAGTTTATTGAGCTGAATGCTCGTATATGTTCGTATTCGCGAGATTTCAATTTCTATATGTTCAGGAGAAAATATAGTTTATTTGGATATTTTCATATCGATTTATGGAATGTTAGATGATTTTATAATCGATTTACGGATTTAATTGTGTATATTTATATTTATTTATTAATTATTTGACTTCCGTAAAACCGTCCACTCGTAACGAGGTAGCAAATTTTCTTCCCGGAAGTTTCAACAAAACTGACCTTTAGCCTAATTTGAATATTCCGGACACTTTTCGTGTTTTGACTTTTTCGATCCGGAGTACGGTTTTCCTCGTAGTCGGTCCGGCGGAGTTTTTCGGGTATTTTAATTGTTGATAATTATCCAGTTTGTCTCGATAAACGTGAAACAAGATATTTTGATTATTATATTCATCCTCATCTTGTAATAATTGCAATGGGACCCGCAAACCAATCATTGAGTTTAAAAGCCCCGTTTTGATGATTATCTCGAAAACCGGTACCGATTGGACCCCGTTTTATTAATATAAAGCTATTAAATACGTATTTTCATGTCATATACGATCCAAAGGGGTACCAATTATTTGTAAATATAAATAGACCTTTCTAGAGCTTATTTTCACCGTAGAAATCATTTCACCAGTTTCTCTGCACGAATACCGAGAGAAACCGAGCGGTGTTCTTCGTGTTCTTCATAATCAAACGAAGATTTGAAGGTGTTATTGGAATCCGATGGAGGCGTATGAATAGTCAAAACGAAGCTATCGACGCGTAGAATCCAGTTTAATCAATCATAACCGTGCAGATTTCACGGGTAATTTCTTATTAATTTTTGAAAATTCGAATTTATATGATTTTAATTTTGAGTTTCTGCAAACGATGTTGTTTGATTGATTTGATGATGCCATGTTGTAGAGCGTGTTTTTCTCGTCGTTTTGGTATATTATATGTTGAATTTGGAGTTCGAAATCATATAGAAAAGTCGGTTTGATTCTTGGAGTAGGTGTTCTTGGTGTTCTTGAGTTTTTCGCCGGAAAATATTGATTTTTGGCCGGAGATTTCGTTCTGATAGTTCTGGGCAGAATCTAAGGGTCTAGGCGCGTATATAGTGTCCTGGTTGATCATTTTGTGGGTTCAGAATCGACGAAGGAGCTGTATAGGAGGCCATCGGGATCGAAGAAAGCTCGCCGCCGGCGAAGCTTTCTGTCGATTTTCCGGCCGATTGGTTGATGGGTTGGCTGTTATGAAGCCATGGGAGAGTTCCTAATGGCTTATACGTGTGTTCTGCTCAGTTTGGTGAGCGGTGGTGGTCGGTAACGCCGTTTCCGGCGAAACTAGTAAAGGCCGGCGGCAAATTGCCGTTTGGCCACCCAACTTATGAAGATGATGAAGTTGTGGTATCGCAGTTTCAAATCTTACAAAAACACCCCTGTAACTTTGAAAAGTTACAGTCTAAACCTTGGACAAAAACTTTCAAAAGTTTACAAAATAAACCTTTTGATTTAATTTTCTAAAATTGTTTTATTTAATTATTTTAAATTCCAAAAATAGTTTTTAATTATTTGTTTATTCAAAAATAAATCTAAATTAGTTTGTTAATTAATTTTAATTAGTAATTAATTATTTTAATTGGTCAATTAATTTAAATATTAATTGATTAATTATTTTAATTAATTATTAATTGATTTAATTGATTAATTAATTGGATTTAATTAATCCTTTTTGATTTAAAAATTCCGAAAAATAGTTTCGAGCTTTAAAATATTTTTCCAAATTATTTTCAAGGCTCGATAATTGTTTATGAATGATTTCAAGTCCAATTTCAAGTATTTGGGACTTGATTATTTATCTGAAAAGTGATTCTTTTATCGATTTTAATTCCGAAAAATGTTTAAAAATTTCCAGAAAATTCCCGAAAAATTATTTTAAACCCGAGACTCGATTTGACATTAGTCGGGATGGGAAATCTCATGTGTTATGTGATGTGTGTTATTAGAGTGATGTATTATGTGTTGATAGAGGAAGTAGGAAACAATTTGGATCATAACTTTTGATCCGTAAATCGGAATCAAGTGAAACGAAAGAGAGATAGAAGCTTATAAAGTCTAGTTTGATATAACATAATAATATGATGGAGTCGAGAATGTGAATAATTGTTGTTAAATGTGCACAATATGATTATATGTTATTTGATTGCTATTAATTGATGATTACGTGATATACATGTTTATTCATGATAGTATACACGTGTGATAAAAGATTTGGATGACATAGTGTCGTGAGTTGATTGATATTGGATAAGAATATATGGATTATAGTAATTGGATCTTGTGGGTTGATTGTTGATTGAGATAGGATAACAGGTGGATAGTCTAATAAATAGACGAGACGATGTCGGATTTTCGATAGGATTCATATGATAAGTGATTGGTAATATGTTATGTGGAATATGACTTGACTATATGGTAGAGTCAAAGCATGATTACGTGTTAAGTGATATGTGATAAGTTTAAAGGGGTATATAAGTGGGTATCGATATACGTGATATGTATATGCGATATATTGTTTAGTGACTATAGTATTATCTTATTCTCGTAAAGGATTTGGACGAGACGTGTACGCTCGAAGACGTCAGAAAGTCGGAATGGTATTGCAAAGCGAATAAGGGATGAATCGAGTAAGCGAAGCGATGTGGCGAATAGAGTATAGCTAGAGATGGTCTAGAGATTATGAGATGCATAGATTGTGAAAGTGGAAAGATGAGAATGAGCTGTGAGACGGGAGTCAGATTTAAGGCAAGTATCCTATACCCATCTTTTGGATATCTTGCAATTATTCTGATCCATTCTTTTCGTATGTGTTGCAAATATTCGTTCCTCTCTTTTTCATATTTGGAAAGTGCAAATATTTTTATCCATCCTTTTCTAATCCTCAAAAATTCAGATAATTCCAGTTTTACAAATTATTCGAAGTTCAAATTGTCATTGAAGCATGTGTTGCTCAGTGATAGTTAGAGCTTTGAATGAATTGGGATCTTCTTGATTATTCAGCCCGCCATTGTCATGCTGGTTTAGCAGGCTAAATTCAGTTGCTTAGCCGATAATGGAGGATATTGAATAGTTAGGGATTTCCTGAACTATGATTTATGAAAGGATGGACTGTGACTTATGAAAAGTTTATTATCAAAGTTTGATTTGAAATTATTCAGTTGTTGATGATGATTATGATTATGTTCTGTTAATTTACATTGGTTTCTTGAATTGAATTAGAGAATTGGATTATTGTTTTTTATATAAACATGTGGACCAGATGAGTGGTCAGACCAAATGAGTGGTCATGTTAGGCCAATGAGTGCCTTGGATCCAGTGACAGAGCATGGCGGGGCCTGCTCGGGGTTAGGTATGACTGATCAGCATCCTAACCTTGGTTTTTAATTAAAATGTGATAGTCCAATTCAATAATTCTCTTGTGAAGGATTGAATTCCTCAGGTTTCTATTGCTGCAAGGTATTGTGATTCTTTTATACAATACCTGAATTTGTGAACTCAGGTTGAATCTTTTTATATCTTGAACTCGAGAATTTCTGTTATATCACTTCAGAACTTTCATTGTTTATTATTACTTGCTGAGCATTGTTGCTCACTCTTGCTATTCCTTTCTTAATCATTTCAGAAAGGATTAAAGATGAATGGCTAGACTATGATTGCGAGTAAGGCTAATGCTAGGCGAGGAGACAGAGTTGAGGATCCAGTGGTCGAGGAGTGTTCAGGAAAGTTGATGAGGTTGGTGCAAGCTGGAATAGTTGACAGTGATTCTTCTTATCGAAGATGATCTGATTTGGTAAGAGATGTTGTGTAATAATAGTGGTAGATTCTAATTTCAATACTGTAACCTGGATGCGATCCTGTTGCTTTTAGGGGGTTTAAATGTTGTCTTGAAATTCTCCTATTATGGCTTTCAAGTTTGAAATTTAGGTTTTAAAATCATTCGATTTATGTTCTCATTCAAATCTTTTATTAAATGTTTTCAGGTTTTAAATTCTCTGATTTTATTATCTTTTGAAAAAAAAAAAAATTTACAGGTTTTTGAAGTGTTTTAAAAATGGTTTTGTGTGGTGACGTCAGAATCCAGACCCCCGGATTCCTGGACCGTCACAGTTGGTATCAGAGCAACAGGTTACAAGTTATTGAAATTTGAATATAGATTATAGTTTAAGTTCTATTGATGAGGAATGTTGTGTGACCTCATACAGAGGTATTGTGAGACTATTTAGAAATAGTCTAGAGATGCGATAGAGGTATAGAATCTGGTTAGACGATCAAGTTGAGTGTATAGGTTTAGAGAGATTTTGATTCTTAAGTCTAGACACTTGGATTTCTAGTATGTTGACTAATTGAGATGATGAATTGCGTGAAAGGTCAAGATTAGACCTAGATAGAAGAGTTTGATAGTGAATGATTGAATTGAGAATGGTGAAAATGCAGCGTTCAGAGTATTCTGACTATACTGCATATGTGAAACTGGATTATTGTATTGATTTGAGGATGATATAAATGCATGGTTCATAGTATGTTGACCATGTCAGATATTTGGAAGATGTATATTATTTTGAGTGAAGATATGAAGAGTAAGTGTAGAGTATGAGTTGTATTGGATTAGAAGGAGAGATTGGTTGATAGGTGAGAAGTGAATGATAGAGAGTACGTGGAATTGAGTCCAGTTATCAGAGATGATGTCTACGAGTAAGTTAGAACGTTAGTCCTCGACGACGACGCTTTAAGTAAGCGGGACAAGGTGGGCCCATAACCCACAGGGCGACGATTCAGAAAATCGAAGATATGCTACGTGTTGTGTTATGGACTTCAAAGGCAACTGGATGAAGCATGAGAACGTGGACTACATGGGCGAGAGTTATTACGAACGATAACGTCTACGATGACATCTTATGAGGCTATTACGAGTCAAATCGATTGATTATCAAGAACGTTGAAAAGAAGACATATATCGAACAATGATTTATTGAGGCGGAACGAAAATCTGAGAAGACCTTGGCAATACCTCTCTTCAACTAAAGGTTCTTTTAATTCTTTTCTCATCAGTGAGATATTATCATGATATCCTTTCGACCAAAGTTTTGATAAATGAGATCTTCAATTTCTCAAATTCTAAGATGACATTGATATTGATTATTGGTATGAGTTGGCAAGCAAAGATGTGTGATAAAGGTTTGTTGTGAAGAGACAGTGATGTTCCTTGATATTGTTTGACATTTCTTGACATTCCTTGATACCCTTTCATCTTCCTTGATATTCCTTAGTGTTCTTTGATATTGTTGATATTCCTTGATATTCTCTGATATTCCTTAACATTTCTTCAATTTGATTGGGATGAACAACCCTATGTATAGGGGACACAAGGTATACCTGTCTGTGTGATAGGAGTTGGATGGGACGCCATCACTTGTGTGTGTTGTGATTACAAGAAGGTTAACAACCTTTAGTAGTGTCTACTGTGGACACGCAACATTAAGTTCATTTGATCGTATTGATCTCCCAGTCACTCTTATATTCCAATGTGACCTATTTTGAAAACACCTCGTTCTATTCGAAAATTCCCAAAGATCGATTCTAGGGAAATGAATTTTGCAATCGCGAAAGTTTGATGTTCCTTTTTCCATTAAAGTTAAAGGTATGCCAAGCTCAATCAAAGGTGGATGACGAGATGATATTACGAAGTGTGTACGTTTTAGTTTCTTCGGAGGATTCCGAGGACGGAATCCTTATAAGGGGGGTAGAATGTAATATCCCATATTTTTAAATTTGGATTTGATTGTTATAAATCTATCTGTCTAAATATTATTGTTGGCTTTAGTTGAAAAGTGAATTGATTATGTGAATAGTTTTATATGATTATACTTGTTTTGTGGATTAATATGGATTTTACAAATATTGCGTCCTCCTTCTTTCTCTGATTCCGAGGACGGAATCCCTATAAGGAGGGTAGATTGTAATGACCCGGATTTTTTAAAAATATTTTTATTAGTATTAAAAGTGATTTTCTTCAAAGAAGGGAATAAGATTTAATATTTTATTGCAGTTTAATGAGTTTTCAAGGTTTTATATTTAAACCCCGGGTTATTGTGTTATTGATAAATAATTGTACTTTCAAAACTGATTTTCATATATTGTTTTGAAAATTCTGTATGGATATTATGTGAATATATGTGTTATGTGATTAAGTGGTATTGGTGGATTTGTTGGTTAATTAATTATGGTTAATTATGAGTATTATATGATTAATATATGAATTTTTGTGAATTTTGTGTTATCTAGTTTATTGAGCTGAATGCTCGTATATGTTCGTATTCGCGAGATTTCAATTTCTATATGTTCAGGAGAAAATATAGTTTATTTGGATATTTTCATATCGATTTATGGAATGTTAGATGATTTTATAATCGATTTACGGATTTAATTGTGTATATTTATATTTATTTATTAATTATTTGACTTCCGTAAAACCGTCCACTCGTAACGAGGTAGCAAATTTTCTTCCCGGAAGTTTCAACAAAACTGACCTTTAGCCTAATTTGAATATTCCGGACACTTTTCGTGTTTTGACTTTTTCGATCCGGAGTACGGTTTTCCTCGTAGTCGGTCCGGCGGAGTTTTTCGGGTATTTTAATTGTTGATAATTATCCAGTTTGTCTCGATAAACGTGAAACAAGATATTTTGATTATTATATTCATCCTCATCTTGTAATAATTGCAATGGGACCCGCAAACCAATCATTGAGTTTAAAAGCCCCGTTTTGATGATTATCTCGAAAACCGGTACCGATTGGACCCCGTTTTATTAATATAAAGCTATTAAATACGTATTTTCATGTCATATACGATCCAAAGGGGTACCAATTATTTGTAAATATAAATAGACCTTTCTAGAGCTTATTTTCACCGTAGAAATCATTTCACCAGTTTCTCTGCACGAATACCGAGAGAAACCGAGCGGTGTTCTTCGTGTTCTTCATAATCAAACGAAGATTTGAAGGTGTTATTGGAATCCGATGGAGGCGTATGAATAGTCAAAACGAAGCTATCGACGCGTAGAA
The DNA here is from genome assembly GCF_001625215.2 of Daucus carota subsp. sativus. NCBI lineage: Eukaryota > Viridiplantae > Streptophyta > Magnoliopsida > Apiales > Apiaceae > Daucus > Daucus carota. The sequence continues at coordinate 24,951,177 of NC_030385.2, read as the reverse complement.
TCCAGTTTAATCAATCATAACCGTGCAGATTTCACGGGTAATTTCTTATTAATTTTTGAAAATTCGAATTTATATGATTTTAATTTTGAGTTTCTGCAAACGATGTTGTTTGATTGATTTGATGATGCCATGTTGTAGAGCGTGTTTTTCTCGTCGTTTTGGTATATTATATGTTGAATTTGGAGTTCGAAATCATATAGAAAAGTCGGTTTGATTCTTGGAGTAGGTGTTCTTGGTGTTCTTGAGTTTTTCGCCGGAAAATATTGATTTTTGGCCGGAGATTTCGTTCTGATAGTTCTGGGCAGAATCTAAGGGTCTAGGCGCGTATATAGTGTCCTGGTTGATCATTTTGTGGGTTCAGAATCGACGAAGGAGCTGTATAGGAGGCCATCGGGATCGAAGAAAGCTCGCCGCCGGCGAAGCTTTCTGTCGATTTTCCGGCCGATTGGTTGATGGGTTGGCTGTTATGAAGCCATGGGAGAGTTCCTAATGGCTTATACGTGTGTTCTGCTCAGTTTGGTGAGCGGTGGTGGTCGGTAACGCCGTTTCCGGCGAAACTAGTAAAGGCCGGCGGCAAATTGCCGTTTGGCCACCCAACTTATGAAGATGATGAAGTTGTGGTATCGCAGTTTCAAATCTTACAAAAACACCCCTGTAACTTTGAAAAGTTACAGTCTAAACCTTGGACAAAAACTTTCAAAAGTTTACAAAATAAACCTTTTGATTTAATTTTCTAAAATTGTTTTATTTAATTATTTTAAATTCCAAAAATAGTTTTTAATTATTTGTTTATTCAAAAATAAATCTAAATTAGTTTGTTAATTAATTTTAATTAGTAATTAATTATTTTAATTGGTCAATTAATTTAAATATTAATTGATTAATTATTTTAATTAATTATTAATTGATTTAATTGATTAATTAATTGGATTTAATTAATCCTTTTTGATTTAAAAATTCCGAAAAATAGTTTCGAGCTTTAAAATATTTTTCCAAATTATTTTCAAGGCTCGATAATTGTTTATGAATGATTTCAAGTCCAATTTCAAGTATTTGGGACTTGATTATTTATCTGAAAAGTGATTCTTTTATCGATTTTAATTCCGAAAAATGTTTAAAAATTTCCAGAAAATTCCCGAAAAATTATTTTAAACCCGAGACTCGATTTGACATTAGTCGGGATGGGAAATCTCATGTGTTATGTGATGTGTGTTATTAGAGTGATGTATTATGTGTTGATAGAGGAAGTAGGAAACAATTTGGATCATAACTTTTGATCCGTAAATCGGAATCAAGTGAAACGAAAGAGAGATAGAAGCTTATAAAGTCTAGTTTGATATAACATAATAATATGATGGAGTCGAGAATGTGAATAATTGTTGTTAAATGTGCACAATATGATTATATGTTATTTGATTGCTATTAATTGATGATTACGTGATATACATGTTTATTCATGATAGTATACACGTGTGATAAAAGATTTGGATGACATAGTGTCGTGAGTTGATTGATATTGGATAAGAATATATGGATTATAGTAATTGGATCTTGTGGGTTGATTGTTGATTGAGATAGGATAACAGGTGGATAGTCTAATAAATAGACGAGACGATGTCGGATTTTCGATAGGATTCTATGATAAGTGATTGGTAATATGTTATGTGGAATATGACTTGACTATATGGTAGAGTCAAAGCATGATTACGTGTTAAGTGATATGTGATAAGTTTAAAGGGGTATATAAGTGGGTATCGATATACGTGATATGTATATGCGATATATTGTTTAGTGACTATAGTATTATCTTATTCTCGTAAAGGATTTGGACGAGACGTGTACGCTCGAAGACGTCAGAAAGTCGGAATGGTATTGCAAAGCGAATAAGGGATGAATCGAGTAAGCGAAGCGATGTGGCGAATAGAGTATAGCTAGAGATGGTCTAGAGATTATGAGATGCATAGATTGTGAAAGTGGAAAGATGAGAATGAGCTGTGAGACGGGAGTCAGATTTAAGGCAAGTATCCTATACCCATCTTTTGGATATCTTGCAATTATTCTGATCCATTCTTTTCGTATGTGTTGCAAATATTCGTTCCTCTCTTTTTCATATTTGGAAAGTGCAAATATTTTTATCCATCCTTTTCTAATCCTCAAAAATTCAGATAATTCCAGTTTTACAAATTATTCGAAGTTCAAATTGTCATTGAAGCATGTGTTGCTCAGTGATAGTTAGAGCTTTGAATGAATTGGGATCTTCTTGATTATTCAGCCCGCCATTGTCATGCTGGTTTAGCAGGCTAAATTCAGTTGCTTAGCCGATAATGGAGGATATTGAATAGTTAGGGATTTCCTGAACTATGATTTATGAAAGGATGGACTGTGACTTATGAAAAGTTTATTATCAAAGTTTGATTTGAAATTATTCAGTTGTTGATGATGATTATGATTATGTTCTGTTAATTTACATTGGTTTCTTGAATTGAATTAGAGAATTGGATTATTGTTTTTTATATAAACATGTGGACCAGATGAGTGGTCAGACCAAATGAGTGGTCATGTTAGGCGAATGAGTGCCTTGGATCCAGTGACAGAGCATGGCGGGGCCTGCTCGGGGTTAGGTATGACTGATCAGCATCCTAACCTTGGTTTTTAATTAAAATGTGATAGTCCAATTCAATAATTCTCTTGTGAAGGATTGAATTCCTCAGGTTTCTATTGCTGCAAGGTATTGTGATTCTTTTATACAATACCTGAATTTGTGAACTCAGGTTGAATCTTTTTATATCTTGAACTCGAGAATTTCTGTTATATCACTTCAGAACTTTCATTGTTTATTATTACTTGCTGAGCATTGTTGCTCACTCTTGCTATTCCTTTCTTAATCATTTCAGAAAGGATTAAAGATGAATGGCTAGACTATGATTGCGAGTAAGGCTAATGCTAGGCGAGGAGACAGAGTTGAGGATCCAGTGGTCGAGGAGTGTTCAGGAAAGTTGATGAGGTTGGTGCAAGCTGGAATAGTTGACAGTGATTCTTCTTATCGAAGATGATCTGATTTGGTAAGAGATGTTGTGTAATAATAGTGGTAGATTCTAATTTCAATACTGTAACCTGGATGCGATCCTGTTGCTTTTAGGGGGTTTAAATGTTGTCTTGAAATTCTCCTATTATGGCTTTCAAGTTTTAAATTTAGGTTTTAAAATCATTCGATTTATGTTCTCATTCAAATCTTTTATTAAATGTTTTCAGGTTTTAAATTCTCTGATTTTATTATCTTTTGAAAAAAAAAAATTTACAGGTTTTTGAAGTGTTTTAAAAATGGTTTTGTGTGGTGACGTCAGAATCCAGACCCCCGGATTCCTGGACCGTCACATGAAACAAAGATACGGATGGGGAAAAACGATCAATGCGTCTACATCTATCAGTAATTCTACTGCCCTCGTAATAGAATCACCTATTGTGAAAGAGCGGAAGGTTGTTGTACCTTCTAAATGCACCCAAGAGTATGTGGTTCCTGAAATTGGACATACGTCAACAAGTATGGGTGATGATGAATTCTACTCTGTGGAAGAGTTAGATCAGCTTGAGGACGAATCTCTTGCTATGTTTTCTAGGAAGTTTGGCAACGTGAGATTCAGGAGGAATCCCTCATACAAATTTAAATCTTCTGGTAATAAATTCCAGAAAGGGGGATCTTCGTCCACTTCCAAAGGGGCTTACAAGACTGGGATGGTTGATCGAAGCAAGTTCAAATGCTTCAACTGTGATGAGCCTGGTCATTTTGCATCGGAGTGCAAGAAGCCTAATCAGCTGGCAAAGAAGAAGGAATCTTATGACGAGCTAAAGCAGAAGTATGAGGCTCTGCTAAAGAAGCATCAAGGCCAAAGCAACCAAGGGAAGTCCTATGTGGCAAAAGGGAAAAGCTGGGATGACACAGATAGTGATGAGGAGGAAGAGCGGGGGAATGTTGCTTTAATGGCTTTTATGGAACCTTCTACACCTCCACATCGCACTGGCGGATTTCCGGTAGATCCTACTTGCCCTAAACTGTTTATGCAATTAGGACTTGAACGTGATGACGCTCGTAATAAGCTCAAAGCTCTGACTCTTGAACACAAAGCTTTAAAGCAAGAAGTTCATGAGTTAAAGTTAAAAGAAAAACTAGTGCTCACCACTAAAATTGAACAACTAACTAGTCAGTTATTAACTCAGACTAATAAAGTCGAAGTGTTAGAATTTAGGGAGAAAAAGTTGAATGAGCAGTTAGCTGAAGAGAAGGTTAGGTGCCTTGCTTATAAGGAGTCGACTAATATTGTTAAGAACCTAGTGGACCAACAAGTGATTAAAAGGAAAGTTGGTATAGGTTTCGATTACAACAAGTCGGTAGGTAAGGCTAGTAACATAACTCCTTTTGTTAAGAGTGCTGAAGACAGGGGTATCCCACATGTTTTAAAGGATGCTCCCAAACCTTTATTCAAAACCCCTGTCGCAGAACCATTACTTGATATGCCCGTGATTATTCAATATGAAATGAATTTAGAGGATATTGAGAATGAGAGGAAGATTTTGGCATCTGTAGAGCCAATGCAAGTTGAGGGCACATTCAGTTCGCCCAAAGCTGGCATAGGTGCCAATGGCTTAAAGAATAATTTCAACAAGCCTAATAAGTTTGTTAAATGCAGGAATGGTAACAATACATGCTCATCTACTAATAACATTAGAACTTCTGAAAATGTTAATGTAGAAACTATTAAACCCCCTGTTGTTCTGAATAACATGCCTACTGTTCCTTTAGTTGATATGTGCCATAAGCCTTGTGGTGTTGATAATTGCATGTTGTGTGCGTTTAATGTAATGTCTGCTTATTTTAAAAGTATGCATGCTAACAAAGAAAACACAACACCTAGAAAGCACATGAATAGTAAGTTTGCAAAAACCAAGACTGCCGGTCCTTCTCCTATCAAGAAGGATACTTATGTTCCCAAGCCTAAACCTAAAGTGTTCAAGGCTGTTTGTAGGAAAGTAAGTACAGTCAAGGTGGATGCTGATGTTATTCGAACAGGATCTATTGTCAAAGCTGACAAAGGTCAATTCTTTAAGTATGCCGGGCCCAACCAAGTTTGGGTTCCGAAGAAGGTTTAATTCGTTTGATATGTGCAGGGAGCCAAACAAGGTTGAAAAGGTTGTATAGATTCTCGATAGTGGATCTTCTAGACATATGACCGGTGATAGAGCCCTGCTATCAAATGTGATTGAGAGAGCTGGCCCGATTGTCACCTTTGGAGATAACAGCAAAGGTTGTACTACGGGATATGGCAATTTATTTGCTGGAAATGTTATCATTGAAAATGTTTCTTTTGTTGAAGGACTCAAGCACAATCTTTTGTGACAAGGGATTCCAAGTAAACTTTGTCAAGGAGAAGTATTTGATATCTCACACTAAAGATGACCGTCTTGCTCTCTGTGGAGTAAGAAAAGCTAACTTATACTTAGCTGATCTCAATTCAGGTGCCAATGATGAAGATAATTATTTCTATTCAAAGGCTTCACCTGAAGATAGTTGGCTATGGCATAAGAAGCTGTCTCACCTTAATTTTAAAATTGTAAACTCTTTGGTCAAGAGGGATTTGGTGAGAGGACTGCCTCCTTTGGAATTCACTTTACAAGGACTTTGTGAGGCATGTCAGAATGGGAAGGCTAAGATAGCATCATACAAAGGCACAGACACCAGTAGCATTACTGAACCACTTCAACTATTACATGTGGATTTATTTGGTCCAGTCAATGTGATGTCTTTATCAAGAAAGAGATATGCCTTGGTGATTGTTGATGACTTCTCTAAGTTCACATGGGTTTTATTCTTACATTCTAAGGATGAAACTCCTCAATTGGTAATTGATCTTATCAAGGAGATCGAGTTGGATTCGAATGATAAACTTCGTGTCAGAGCAATAAGGTCCGATAATAGAATAGAGTTTAAGAATAAAACTCTCAACAGATTTTGCTCCGACAATGGCATAACAAGACAATACTCAGCGCCAAGAATTCCACAACAGAATGAAGTAGTAGAAAGGAAGAATCGTACCTTGATTGAAGTTGCAAGAACTATGTTAAGCAAATTAAGGTTGCCCATCTACTTTTGGCCTGAAGCTGTGAATACTTCTTGTTATACTCAGAATCGAAATCTGATCAACAAGGAACACATGAAAACTCCTTATGAGCGTATGAACGGAAAGAAACCAACGGTCAAGTACTTTCATGTATTTGAGCTAAATGCTTTGTGCTTAAGGATGGAAATGAACATCGTGGCAAGTTTGAATCCAAAGCACTTTAAGCAATTATTTGTTGGTTATTTTCATCAAGCATATAAGGTGTTTATCATTGATCAATTACAAGTCAAGGAAAGTGTCAACGTTACTTTTGATGACAGTAAACTCCCAAGTATCCAAATTGAAGATCCATCTGAGTCACTAAAGTTTGATAATTATCTGAACTCAAACTCAGATGATGATGATGAAGCACTTGATGCTGCAACAGGTAATGACAATAATAATGCTGATAATGATCCAGGTAATGGTGGAGAAAACAATGGAAACACCGTGAACTCTACTAATGCTAGTGGTGGATCATCTAGTCAACCTGGCAGCAACTCAGGGGGAGATGGTGGATCAACTAGTCAAACACAGCATCACAATGATAATTCTGGCGAATCATCAAGATTATATCTTCCAAGGGAGATGATCTGGAGTAGAGATCATCCCTTTGAACTAATCATTGGTGATCCAGATGTTGGTGTTTAGACTAGGAGTGCAACTCAGAATGAATGTCTATATTTGGGTTTTCTATATCAGGAAAAACCGAAAAAAATTGAAGATGCACTAGCCGATCAGGAATGGGTTCTTTCCATGCAAGAAGAGCTCAATCATTTCGAGAGACAAGAAGTCCGGGCCATGGTTCCAAGACCAAAGATAAAGTCTGTTATTGGAATTGGATGGGTCTACCAGAATATGCTTGATGGTGATGGCATTGTTGTATGGAACAAAGCCAGACTGGTTGCTAAAGGTTACTCCCAAGAAGAGGGAATTGATTATGATGAAACCTACGCTCCAGTTGCACGTCTTGAGGCGATCAGAATTTTTTTTCTTGCATTTGTTGCACATTCCAACTTTAAATTCTATCAGATGGATGTGAAAAGTGCATTTCTGAATGGAAAGCTTGAAGAAGAAATATATCTAGAACAACCCCTGGCTTTTAAAATCCAGAATTTGCTGATTTTGCGTACTTCTTGTTTAAAGCTGTTTATGGCCTCAAGCAGTCGCCAAGAACCTGGTATGACACACTCTCTGAGTTTTTAATTGGAAACAATTTCATTAGTGGTGTCATAGACAAAACTCTCTTTCACAAATTGCATGATAATAATATGATATTTGTTCAAGTATATGTTGATGATATTATATTTTGTTCTACTAACGATAACTTGTGCAAGAGATTCGCTAAGTTAATGCAGAGTAACTATGAGATGAGTATGATGGGTGAACTGTCATTCTTTCTTGGTCTTCAAGTAAGTCATAAAGATGATGGGATCTTCATTTGCCAATAAAAATATGTCAGAGATCTTCTGAAGAAATAATATCTAGAAGACTCTTCACTGGCAAAGACACCCATGACCACTGCCACTAAGCTTGAACATGACATATCTGGTAAGAAAGTTGATATTTCAAGCAATAAAGGTATGATTGGCTCATTACTCTATCTCACTGCTAGTAGACCTAATATAATGTTTGCAACATGTTAATGTGCAAGGTTCCAGAGTCATGCTAAAGAGTCACATCTTATAACTGTTAAAAGATTTTTAGATATCTTAAGGGCATACCAAATTTAGGTATCTGGTACCTTAAGAACACTGGTTTTGACCTAACAGGCTATACAGATTCTGATTATGCAGGATGCAGGATTGATAGGAAAAGCACTTCTAGAAGCTGTCAGTTTCTAGAACGACAGTTGGTTTCTTGGTACAGCAAGAAACAACACTTAGTATCTACCTCGACAGCGGAAGCAGAATATATTGCGGCAGGTAGCTGTTGTGCTCAGATCTTATGGATTAGGAATCAGCTTAATGACTATGGACTTGTATTAAACAAAATTCCCTATATTTTGTGATGATACAAGTGCGATAGCTATTACCAACAATCTTGTATAACATTCATGAACCAAGCACATAATATCAGGTATCATTTTATTAGAGAACATGTCATGAATGGAACTGTGGTGCTACTTTTTGTACCATCAGCTAATCAGATTGCTGACATCTTCACTAAACCACTTGATAAATCCACTTTCTCAAGATTGGTTTGTGAACTTGGCATGTTAAATATGACATGAGCTCTTGTAAATAGTTTTTATGTTTAATTCCATTTTAATTTTGTTGCATGCTTGTAAAGTATTTCTTATTGGTATCTATGTTGTGAATACTAATATTGTGAATATTTCTGTGGTTGGTAAATATTTAAGTAATTGACGGCTGCAATAACTTTGTCGTCCATATCAGGGATAGACATTGGAATTGCTGGTTCTTAATTGAACCAAGTGCCTTCATAGGCATCCGAGGGAAACTTGGACACGTTGCCATCTAAAACGTCCTTGTCTACCCTCCCGGAAGGAACATTTCCGGATCCCCAACGGGATCTTTCATCCTTGTAGGTGAAAGGCAATCTACTCTGGTAGAGGATTCTTTTAAGGATCAAGTGCCTTAACAGGTATCTGAGGGAAACATAGGTTTCATGCCATTTAAAGGCCTATTGTCTACCCTCCCAGAATCAAACTCTGGATCCTTTAAAGGATTTACTACTCTCTGAAAGTAGTAGGCAACTTGTGGACTATGACTTGGATTTATCCGACGAGTCTACGAGGACGGGGAATTACGAACTCCCATTGCACCACCAATGACCTTCCATGAGGAGGCAAAGGTGATCTTAATTGCAGGTACATCACAGCATCTATGGAAGCTCAGGATTTGTGTGGAGTGAAACACTTACAGAACTTGTGAGTGACACCTTTACCTGTAAACTGAGAGATATTTTGAGTGTCGAGTGATACACCTGCAGAATGTTTTTGTGAGACACCCACTGTTTACCAAATTTAAACCTTATTGTTCAAAATTGGTATCTATAATGTTTTATCTAAGTGGATGCTTACTGTGGTTACTTTTCTACTGGATGCACCTTCTACGAAGCCCTGTCTTCTTCATACTGGATTCTGTCATTCAATGTTTTATCTAATCAGTTGGTATCATTATTGATAACAATTGAGGATTCCTCAACTAAGGGGGAGAATGTTCAATGATGTTAAAGGGGAGAATGTTCTGAGAGAATATTCTATGATCCATGCTCTAAGGGGAAGAATGTTCTATGCCTCACTTAGGGGGAGTGCAGAGTCACATAGGGGAAGAATAATATTGCCAGAACCCATGGAAGGAGAATATCAAGGAGAATATCAATGTTCTAATCTATCATCCAAGGGGGAGAATATTATGAAAGTATGAGGAAGAAGATTAAGGGAGAATTACATGTTATATCTTGGAAGGAGACTGCAAGGCCTCTGGGGAGATTTAAAGGTCTTAAGAGATTGAAAGGTATTCCAGAAGAAGTAGCTGTCTAAAGAAAAATGGAGACTGGTACAATGTTATATGTATTACCAGAAACCATCTACTATGTACATTTTAATGTTTTATGTTTCTCTTATCAACTGGGATTGTTTCCTAATAGGTTGAGTTGGTATTAATGTTTATTGAGTCATAGAAAGTTGTTAGTTGTTGTTAGTTGAGTTATCCTCGTCTGAATTTGTGTGTTAGTGTCTAACAAACAAATAGGGGGAGATTGAAAGGCCTTATTCAAAGGTATATGTCTAATCCTATTTTGTACAACCAGTGATAACTCAACTAGTGTCTGATAACCACTCAACTTGTAACTCAACCTGGATTAGTCTCTGATAAGTTATGATAGTAGATAGTAGATAGTTTAGTTGGAATCAGTTCAAGAAAGTCTAGTAAATACAAGAATCAGAATGTCAGAAGAATTCCAAGATTTCTGTTGCAAGCCACTGGAAGAAGTTCATGTCATATGATCAAGCCTCAGTGTCAAATAAATTGTGTAGCAGTTCAAGGAGTTCAGAAGGTACGAAGATTCAAGTATTTATTTCATCAGAGATTCCATATGTGTACTGAAATGAAGAAGAACTAGAAGACAAAGATTCGAAGACCCGACCACAGCTCAAATGTTTAATTGATGGAGAATATTCAATTTAGTTAGGCAAAGATGAACCAGACAGTACATTTGTGTGCCAGCTATTTATATTGAATATTTAACATCAAAGGAAGGTGGTCGTTCAAGCCGTGTGATGATCAAGACGAAGGCTCAAGACATTTGCTTTCTGGAATATAGAGTTTTTAATTAATTCTTTGTTAAATAATTAATCTCTATTAATTTATTTAGTTGTTAAATTAATTCAATTAGAATTAATTTGATAATTAAGTTTATTAATAAGTTAATTGATTTAGAATTAATTTACAAAAAGAAAGCAAAAGAAAGAAGGCCAAAAGGAAGGACAAGGAGACCGCTGCTCAGACCTGTCTAGCTATGGGAAAAAGAATTATCACCAACGCAATGGAGTGTGATATATTCTTGAAGTTGGAACCCCGGTTGGAATTGATTTATAATTTTCAAAGCAAAAGGGATCCGGTTCTAGACCCACAGGAGACCGAATCTTATTCCTGTCTGAGTATGAGGGAAAAGAATTATCACCAACGCTATGGAAAGTGATATAATCTTAAAGCTGGAACCCCGGATGCAATTAAAATATTATTTTCAAGGCAAAAGGAGTCTGGTTCCTGGCCCTCTAGAGACCGCAGCTTAGACCGTAAAGATTTATTTATATTAATAAATATTTTAATTAATTAGAAAATTATATTTATAAATGTCTAATAATATTAGATATTTATTTATATAATTTCTGGATTAAATTAAATATTTATTAATTAAAGATTATAAGCTGTGCGGGATTAAAAGCATTTCTAAGGAGCTGGCTATAATAAGACGAGATAGACTAAAAGACGGAAGTTAATAAACTTCAGCGTGTACACCTGATCTAGTTTGTCTTGCCGAATGGATTAATGTTGCAGCAAGACAATTCAAATGAATTGTCTTGCCGAAGTTAACACCTCTGCCAAGACAATTGGTTTGTCTTGCCGAGAGTTTCTCCTCTGCCAAGACAATCCTTTTGTCTTGCCGAATGCTTGAAGGTATGCAAGACAATCCTGAATTGTCTTGCCGATTCTAGTGATTGTCTTTCTGTCAATAGGATTGTCATACCTTCCCTTCTAATTGTCTTTCTGACTTGGTTAAAGCTTGGTAGACAATCTGTAATTGTCTTTCCTTGCCTTATATTGTCTTGCCCAAGCCTAGATTGTCATACTTTCTTTGTATTTGTCTTTCCTAGCTTGTAATTGTCTTGTCTAGTGATTGTCTTTCATGTACAAAGCTTTGCCTATAAATATGGCTTAGTTTCTTCATTTGAAAGTGTTCATCTCTTTGATTTCAAAGCATTGTAAAGCTTTCAAGTTGTGCTAAACTTGCTATTCGTTAAATCCACAGTTTTCTGTGCTTTGATCATTCGGTTGTTTTATACCGCTAAGTTAGAATACTTCCTGTCAAATTTATTCTATGAACTAGTGGACTTTAAAACTGAACCATATTAATTTAATAACGACTTTCAAGTTTAAATTACTTTTTACTTGAACCTTGTTTATTTAATTAATCAAAATCTGATTATCCAGTTATATTTAAATCAGATTTATTCCGCGCGAATTTTTTGACGATTGTATTCAACCCCCCCTTCTACAATCGTATCGGGACCTAACAAGGTTCTTCATCCTGGAATAAATAGCTCTCCTCAAATTTGCCTTCTTCCTCTGCTTGACGGTAAGTAGCATCGAAGACGTCATCATCATCCATGTCTTGTGGAAAATCATCATAATTATCAGAATTAAAGACATTCTCAGATTGATGTAACGGCTCTTTGCCTTTTGACTTTCCAGAATTGTTAGGGGCAGATTCAGAAGTATTCCCTTTATTGCTTTAATTTGAACTATTTCCCCTGTCACCTTTTGTCTCCATCTCCTCTATCTCTTCTATTCTCCCCCTTAGTTGAGGGATCCTCTCTGGAGGTATCAGCATCTGACTTTGAGTTCTGTAGGAGTTGATCCAGTTTTCTGTCGATATCATCAAATTTTGACATATAAAGAGCATGGTTAGATCTCATCTCGACAGTCAACTCATGAATTTCTTCTTTAAGCTCATCCCTGGAAGAACTGGATGGCCTTTTATCTGCTTTCTTCTCTAGGGTCACCAACTGTGCACCCTTTAGCCTTTCATTCTCAGTAATCATCCTGGCTAATTCAGCTTTCAGCTTAGCCATTTGTTCATCTAACAGAGCTGTGTTAGTGTGTGCACTCACCTCACGTACACTCAAAGCTGTTTCACTAGCCTCACGTGCATGTGTATCGCTCGGTGTTTGCCTTTCTTCACTCATTGTTTGCACTCTTCCAGCTGTACCTGTATAAACTACCAATGTCCCCTCAGATGGGTTCAAAGGTAGTGGAGGAACAAATTGTACTCCGGATGCCTGTGAGGGCAGATTTACTTGCACGCTGCCAAGTACCTCCTGATCATAAAAGAAAGTGCGATCAGCATAATTTTCATACATATTAACTTGGTTTTGAAAAACTGTGCAATCAGTAAACATAGTAACCTGTGTATCTGTTTGGTCTTGCACTAGCGTGAGTGCTAGCGCAATGCTTGACTCTGTACAGGGTACCGTGGCAGGGCGGTCAATTTCAATGGCTTCATTCTGTGGAGAGAATGAGTCCAGAGACTGTTTCAGTGCCTGTTCCATGTCCAAGCCTTTTTGGGAAGGCAAGGATGAGGTTGAAGATGTCTCCAGGGCTTCCAACCTTGGCTTCTTTATGGAAGACAGAGCTGCGGGTTGACTCGTCAAACTGCTTGTACTCCTCTTCCTGGCAATCTTACGAATAGGTTGAGTAGTAGTGTTGATTGTCGTGTTTGCAGAAGAAGGAGTTGTTTGAATAAGGTCATCAGCTGGGTTATGAACCTGTGTGTTGTCAGGTTCATTGCTAGTAGTCTGGAAAACAAAATCGAGGTCACAAACATAATCAGACATATCAATATCAAAATTAGATGAGAGGTTAGAAAGTACCTGAGCTACCTGTAGGTCCTGTCGAAAGGACTGCAACTCTGGATTTGAAGTTGAGTCAGCAGGCAGTGGTTGTGAGGTTGATTGTGTTTGTGGTATATATTGGTTGTGTTGTTGTTGTGGTAGAGGTTCAGATGAAGACGGTTGAGCTTCGAAGAAGTTATATTCCTGAGGTTCGTCTTCAAATGAATGTGTTTCATGTAGAGGGGAATGATGTGGCTATTGGTGTGGTGATTGGTGTGGTTCTGGTTGTTGAGGTTGCAGTTGTTCTGGTTGTGGTTGAGGTTGTTGCTGTTGCTTCTGTTGATCTCGTTGTTGTTGTTGTTGTTGTGCCACTTGAAACTGATGCAGTTGAGGCTGAGCATTGAACTGATCCAACAAGTATGGAGTCACGACAAGGGGAACATTTTCATGTTTTCTCTTGTTGGTCAGAGATTTCATCAGTTTTGTACAGACACGCGGAGTTGGTGCAATTGGAGAATTGAAATATGAGTTCTTCTCCGCGTCTGTCATCTTATCATTCAGGAAGAGCATTAGGAACCGAGGGTAAAAAACATACTACCCTGGCATTCTGTGCAACAGATCGACTGCTAAGTGGTCCCAACTTCTTTAGGAACGACTGAAGAAGCAACTTGCCAAAGTTAATTGGTCGATTGTAAACAATGCAGAATCCAATGATTTGAACAAGAGAGGATATAATGTTGTAGTTGCTTCGAGTGGTAGGTGAAAAGACTTTCGCCAGCGTATCGAAGAACAAGTCCCATTCAGGTTTAAGATTCTCTTTCAGCATTCTTGGTAGATGAATCTCTCCTTGATAGTGAATGGTCTGAAAGAACTGGACTATCTCATCATCTGTAGGAATCTCAGCAAAGTTGTTACGAGGAAATCCAAGAATCCTATTTATATCATCCACAGATACAATGATACTTCATCCACCTGCAATATTTCCCGAGACTCTGTAGCTATCCAGCAGAGTAGTGTTGATGGCAGAGGAGTAGAAGTCTTGGAGTGGTCTAATCTGCAAGTCAGCAGTTGCAGTGATCGTCGTGCTGACTAAGCTTTGACTGTTCAGAAATCTCACCCAAGGTCTGAATCTCTCCAAGCTGAGATCAGGGTCCAAATACCCGTTGTAGTTTGTCTCTCCGATCACAAATTGGCCAGCCATTTTTATAATTAAAAATTGAATTAAACGAGAATTTTTCAAATAAAATGTTAATTCTCAAATTTCTCGCAAATTTCAATTAATAATTAATTAACAATTAACAAATTAATTAATAATTCGAATTAATTGATTAAACTCGAATTAAAAATTAATTAAATTGTTATTGACTAATTTGAATTCCACAAAAATCCACTAAGTCCCAAATAACTCCAACCACCCAAACAAGTCCTAAAATCGATTTAAAATCCCAAAAATTCGAAATCCAAGTTAGGGTTTCAAGGGCTTCGAATTCAATCCACCAACAATAAACTTCAATACTGAATCTCTCAAGCAATAAAAGACTTCCTAGTGATGGACTCGTTCAAAAATCGTTTCAAATCGTTCAAACTCAATAAACTCAGTTGACTCGCTCGAACTCAGTTCGAAATTTGTGAAAAAAAATGGGCAGAGTAACGGCTAGGATCGAGGTTAAACAGTAACCAGCAAGCGAAATTGTTCTTGAAAACGAGTAACCAGCAAGTTTTATGGTAAGAAACTTGAAAACCGATCGGAGAAAAGCGTGTGTATATGTCTGTGTGTGTGTAGCGAATGGAGAAGATGAAGTGGTAACCAGTATGACAATGTATATATATGTCATACGGGTTTTTAACTTCGGTATGACAATGTATAACATTGTCATACCGAGGTTTTAAACGCCGAGGTAGGTGTGTATAACTCGGTATGACAATCATAGTAATTGTCATGTCGAGTTTAACAGAAGCTTGTATGACAAACTGAAATATGTCATACTGAATAAACTAAAACCAGCTAAACAGACTCGGTATGACAATCTTTTAGATTGTCATGCCGAGTTAAATAAAATTAAAAACAGAAATATATATACAAATATTATGATTTTTGATTTTCTTTTAAAAATAAAACGTTTTTCACTCAAAATCAAAAATCTACTACATATAATATGTTATAAATTACACCAATATTTTGTAAAAATCAAATTTAATTAAATATAAATATTTATGAATTTAACTTTAATTCATAAAAATGAATTAACTTAAAAACTAATATTTATGCTTAATTAATTTTGAAAAATGCAAAATAGACACAAATAATTATCTAAATGCTTGACAAATAATACAGGGGAGTGTGCAGCACTTTAGAAAATTACAGAGACATATATGAACATGCATAATTATATAAAAAAAATGTTAGATATTTTACAAACAATTATATAAAATCTAATAAAAAAATATATAATTACATAGAAAATTCACAAAAATATATAATAATATTTAAAACAAATATATAATATATACAAAGAGAATCATGGCATATTTAACATCCCTAGTTCACAAACCAACTTAGAGAAAGTGGATTCATCAAGTGGTTTCGTGAAGATGTCTGCAATCTGATCAGCCGTGGGTACGAAATGTAACACCACAGTACCAATCATGACATGTTCTCGAATGAAATGATACCTGATATCTATGTGCTTGGTCCTGGAGTGTTGCACTGGATTGTTTGAAATGGCTATGGCACTGGTGTTGTCACAAAATATTGGAATTTTGTCGACAGAAATACCATAATCATTTAATTGGTTTCTGATCCAGAGAATCTGAGCACAGCAACTGCCAGCAGCAATGTACTCAGCTTCAGCAGTATAAGTGGACACTGAGTGTTGCTCCTTGCTATACCAGGAAACCAACCGACGTCCTAGAAATTGACAACTTCCAGACGTACTCTTTCTATCAATCCTGCAACCCGCATAATCAGAATCTGTATAGCTGGTTAAGTCAAAACCAGTATTCTTAGGGTACCAAATACCTAAACCAGGTGTACCCTTAAGATATCTAAAGATTCTTTTGACGGCTATAAGATGTGATTCTTTAGGATCAGCCTGAAACCTAACACTTAAACATGTTGCAAACATGATATCTGGTCTACTTGCAGTAAGATAAAGTAATGAGCCAATCATACCTCGATAGCTTGTAATATCAACTTTCTTACCAGATTTTTCCTGGTCAAGCTTTGTGGCAGTGGCCATGGGTGTCTTTGCCGGTGAAGAGTCTTCTAGATTGTACTTTCGCAGAAGATCTCTGACATACATTGATTGGCAAATGAATATTCCATCTTCCTTTTGGCTTACTTGAAGACCAAGGAAGTAGGACAGCTCACCCATCATACTCATCTCATAATTGCTCTGCATTAACTTAGCAAACCTCTTGCACAAGTTATCGTTAGTAGAACCAAATATAATATCATCAACATATATTTGAACAAATATCATATCATTATCATGCAATTTGTAAAAGAGAGTTTTGTCTATGACACCTCTGGTAAATTTTTTCAATTACAAATTCAGAGACGGTGTCATACCATGTCCTTGGTGACTGCTTGAGTCCATAGACAGCTTTGAATAGGAAGTATACAAAATTAGCAAATTCTGGATTTTCAAAGCCAGGGGGTTGTTCCAGATATACTTCTTCCTCTAGCTTTCCATTCAGAAATGCACTTTTCACATCCATCTGATAAACTTTGAAGTTGGAGTGTGCAGCAAATGCAAGGAATATTCTGATGGCTCCAAGACGAGCAACTGGAGCATAGGTTTTATCGTAGTCAATTCCTTCTTCCTGAGAATAACCTTTTGCAACCAGTCTGGCTTTGTTTCTCACAACAATGCCATCACCATCTAACTTGTTATGGAAGACCCATCTAACTCCAATTGTAGACTTTCCTTTTGGTCTTGGAACCAGGGCCCAGACTTCTTGTCTCTCAAATTGATTGAGTTCTTCTTGCATGGCAAGAACTCAATTAGGATCAACAAGTGCTTCATCTATTTTCTTTGGTTCTAGTTGAGATAGAAATCCAGAAAATAAACATTCGTTAGACGTAGCACTTCTAGTCCTTACACCAACATCAGGATCACCAATAATCAGATCAAAGGGATGATCTCTGCTCCAAATCCTTTCCCTTGGAAGTTGTGTCCTTGATGATTCAGCTGTATTATCAGTAAGCTGAAGTGTATGACTAGTTGATCCACCAGCTCCCCCTGAGTTGTTGCCAGGTTGACTTGATGATCCACCACTAGCATCAGTGGAATCTCCACCATTATTGCCATTTCCTCCACCATTGCCTGGATCATTATCATTTTTGTCATCACCTGTTGCAACCTCAGATGGTATATCATCATCTGAATCAGAATCTGGATAGTTGTCAAACTTCAGAGATTCAGATGGATCAGCAGATTGTAAACTTGGTAGTTTAGTGTCATCAAATGTAACATTGACACTAACTTTCACTAACAGAGTATCAATTACAAAAACTCTATAAGCATTATTAGTATAACCAACAAAAATTCCTTCAGATGCCTTTGGTTCAAACTTGTTCAAGTTCTCTTCACCATCTTTGAGAACATAGCACTTAGCTCCAAAAACATGAAGGTGTTTGACATATGGTTTGTTGTTGTTATACAGATGAAATGGAGTTTTCATATGATCCTTATTGATCAAAGTTCTATTTTGGGTATAGCAGGCAGTAGACACAGCTTCAGCCCAAAAGTACAGTGGAAGCTTTGCTTCAGCAATCATAGTCCTTGCAGCTTCAATCAATGTACGATTCTTTCTTTCGACAACTCCATTTTGCTGAGGAGTCCTTAGTGCTGAATACTGCCTTCTAATTCCCTTTTTAGAGTAAAAGTTGATTAGAGTTTGATTCTTGAATTCCATGCCATTGTCTGACCTTACAGCTTTCACTGGCACACCTTTATCCAATTCAACTAACTTTATATGATCAATCACTATCATCGGGGTTTCATCCTTAGAAGCCAGGAAGTAAACCCAAGTAAATTTCGAGAAGTCATCCACAATGACTAAGGCATATCTTCCTCCATCAATAATGCAATATTTACGGGGCCAAACAAATCCATATGCAGTAAGTGAAGTGGATTTGTTATGGTATTGATGGTCTTGCCTTTGTGAGATGCCCTCTTCGCTTTTCCTTTCTGACAAGCTTCACAGAGATCATCAGTTGAGAATTCCAGGGAAGTCAAACCTCTCACTAGATCTCTCTTGACTAGAGAGTTCATGGTTTTGAAGTTGAGATGTGAGAGCTTCTTATGCCATAACCAACTATCTTCAGCAGACGCTTTGGCGTAGAAACAGTGAACTTTGTTTCCTGGTCCTGAAGACAAATCAGCTACGAATATATTGCCTTTCCTTATGCCACATAGTGAAGGACGCTTATCCTTGATATGTTTAATGATACATATCTCTTTTTCAAAATGAACATAATATCCCTTGTCACAAAACTGACTGACACTCAGGAGATTATGTTGAAGTCCTTCAACTATAGCAATATCTTCTATGATGATCCTTCCAATTTTGTACTTGCCATATCCCATAGTACGACCTTTGCTATTATCAGCAAAACTGACTGTTGGGCCAGCTCCTTCTCTTATGTCTTCCAGCAGGGATCTGTTGCCAGTCATGTGCATTGATGCTCCACTGTCAAGCACCCAAGTAACTCGTACAATTCCACTGACACCCTGCAAAAGACAACTTGATTAAACCTTCTTTGGGACCCACAATTGATTGGGTCCAGCAAACTTAAAGAATTGATTTCTATCAGGTAATACAACAGACCCTCTTGGACTGATACTTGGTTCTGATTTGACTGAACTTACTTCCTTAACAACAGCCTTATAAACCTTGGTTTTAGGCTTTGGAACATAAGTCTCCTTCCTAACACGAGGAGGACTAGCAGTCTTTGATCTAGCATGCTTATTGTTTGTGTGTTGTCTAGGAGATGTGTTTTCATTTTTAGCATGCAAATTTCTAAAATAAGAAGACATTGTATTGAAAGCACAAAGCATACACTTATCAACACCACAATATTTATGACATGCATCAAAAACAGGAGCAACAGGCATATCAGTCATAGTAGTAGGAACATCAATAGATTCTACTCTAACATTGTTAACCGATTTAAAGTTCTCAGTAGAATGACATCTATTATCTCTGTTCTTACTGTTCACAAAGTTATTAGGCTTGTTGAATTTAGTTCTCTCAGAGTTGACACCTAAACCAGCTTTAGGCAACCTGACATTGCCTTTCACTTTGATTGGTTTCAGTGATGTCAGGATCTCATCTCTCTTCTCATTACTCTCTTTCATTTTAATGTCTTCCTGTTTGAGTTCATAAAGGGAGTAATGTTACTAGCCTTACCTACAGATTTGTTAAATAGTCAAAACCTATTCCAACAGTTCTCTTGATCTCTTGTTTATCATTAAGTTCTTTGACTATAGTGGAGGCATCCTTAAAGGCTTTACATTTCACTTTCTCTTCGTCTAGCTGAAGTCTTAAAGCAATCTCACCTTTCTCTAGAACTCTGACTTTAGCAACTTGTAATCCTAAATCCATAGTCAGTTGTTCAATTTTAGGTTTTAATACGTTCATCTCATTCATTTTATAAGCATGAATATCTAAGACTAGTGTATCAATTTTAAGATTAGCAGCTTTTAACTTTTTAATAGCATCATCTCTTTCAAGTCCTAATTGCATAAAAAGTTTAGGGCATGTAGGATCTACCTGAAAGCTTCCAGCAGGAGGAGGTGAAGATGATCCAGCATTAGCCATAAGAGCAACATTCCCTAGCTGCTCCTCTTCATCACTATCTATATCATCCCAGCTTTTCCCTTCTGCCAGATAAGACTTGCTTTTGAAACTTTGATTTTCAGAAGTACCCTGATGCTTTCTCACTAGTGCATCATACTTCTGCCTCAGCTCATCGTACAAATCTTTTCTCTTTCCTTGAACCTTGGGTTGTTTGCATTCAGTTGCAAAGTGCCCAGGTTCACCACAGTTGAAGCATTTGAACTTGCTTCTATCCACCATCCCAGTCTTGTATCCTCCTTTGCTCGTAGAAGATGAATAACCTCCTTTTTGAAACCTGTTCACAGTAGGTTTGTACTTGTAGGAGGGATTCTTCATGAATCTCATGTTTCCAAACTTCTTGGCAAACAGTGATAGAGATTGATCTTCTAACTGTTCAAGCTCTTCCATTGTATAGAACTCTTCGTCACCACTAGAAGAAGCAGTCTGATCCATCTCTGTTTTCTTCCGATACAGGTGACTCAACAACTAGAGCTCTTGAATGGTTCTGTGTTTTACCCCAGCCATATCTCTGTTTACTTTGAACTTGTTCAAGTTCATAAGTTTTCAACACTCCGTAGAGTCTCTCCAGAGATATCTCATTCAGATCTCTGCTTTCCCTGATGGCAGTGATTCTGTGTTCCAGATGTTCAGGAAGTGTTAAGAGAAATTTCATGTTGACCTCTTTCTTGTCGTAGTATTTCCCATGTAAATTTAGATTATTAATCAGATTATTAAGTCTGATAAACACTTCTGGAATCCCTTCTCCGGGATTGGAACCAAACTGTTCATACTGAGCCATCAGTATCTCTTTCTTGTTTTCTCTGACTTCATTTGAGCCTTCATTGATAATCTCTAACGTATCCCAGATTTTCTTGGCGTTCGTACAATTAACAACAACATTGTACATTACTGGATCTAGAGATTCTACCAAAATCAGTTGAAGAGCGTCATCTAAGTTCATCTGTTCACCCTCTTCATCTGTGTACTCATGAAGTTCTTTCGGAATGGTCTGATGAGGTATTAACACACCTTCTTCTTCGTGTGCTAATATGACTTTCATCGGAATAGAAACACCCTTGTTTAATATCCCGATATATTTTCTGTTGGCGGTGCGGAGGAATAATAACATGTGCCTCTTCCATAGGCTAAAGTGTTCCTTGCTGAACGGTGGGATTTTGATGCTACTGATCTTTTGTGTACTCATGTTTAAGGATTAGAAGTGAATAGTGTTTGGATGAGATTTGGATTTTTGAAAGAAAAATATTTTAAATCAGAATTAATTTTTGGAATAAAATTAATTTGAATAAAAAATATTTGGACGTTATAGAGTGTGTATAGGATCTGATACGGAAAAATGGTATCAACCGCTCTGATACCAATTGTTAGGTCCAGATACGATTGTAGAAGGGGGGGTTGAATACAATCGTCACAAAATAATCGCGGCGGAATAATCTGATTGGAGTATAACTTGTTAATCAGATTTAAATTAATTAATATAACAATTTTTAAGTCGTTATATAATTAATATGGTTCGTTTTAATGTCCACTAAAGTTCGTAGAATAAATTCGACAGGATGTATTCTAGTTTAGTGATTAAAACAACCGAGTGATCAAAGCACAGAGAACTGTGGATATAACGATAGCAAGTTACAAGCAACTTGAAAGTTTACAAGGCAATGAACAATCACAAATGAAGAAGTTAAGGCCTATTTATAGGCAAACCACTTGAACTAGTATGACAAAGGTAGGCATGACAATGCTACAAAGTGCTATGACAATTACATGGATCAGTATGACAATCTAAGTTATTGTCATGCTACAATTGGATTGGTATGACAATCAGAAGCATTGTCATACCATACAAATTTCGGTATGACAAACTGATATGACATGTGACTTGGTGGCTAAGGTATGAAGCGGTATGACAATCTATAAGATTGTCATGCCACTTATATTCGGTATGACAATGTATAGAATTGTCATGCCATGTCCAATTCGGTATGACAATCATAGAATTTGTCATGCCAACTGAAAAATGGAACCTTTCAGGTGCGGTATGACAATCTATATGATTGTCATACCGTGCCCAAAATCAATATAAATTGAATTTTCTTTTATATAATTAATCCAATAATTATTCACTTAATTATATTAATCATATAAATTCATAAATTAAATTAATTCAAGTGTGAATCAATTTAATAAATAAATTACATAACTTATATAATTATTTTGAGATGTGAATAAATTAAAAGAATAATTATATTGAGCACATTCTTCAGCAGCGGTCTTCTGACTTCTTTTAAAAGATCTGATTCTTTGTCTTGATTGAACGACCACCTATTGTTGATGCAGAATATTTAATCGGAGTAGCTGACACACAAATGTACTGTCTGGTTCATCTGTATCTAGCTGAATCAAATATTCTTTATCAATTTAAACATCTGAGAAGTGGCTTGTTCGTCGAGTCTTTGTCTTCGTAGTTCTTCTTCATAAGTAGAAATAGATTGGAATCTTCTGAATAAATAAAGTATTAAAACTTTATACCTTCTGGACTTCTGGACGTGCTACAAAATATTATTTGTACACTGAGGCTTGAACATATTAATGAATTTCTTTCAGTGGTGTGCAGCAGCATCCTGAAATTCTTCAGACATATGATTTTAATAAATCACTTGACGTTCATCGTACGGATTCCTTCAATAGAGCTTGCTGTTTTACTTTCTTTCTTATCAAAGTTGAGTTAATACTCTTAAATACAAATAGGCTAAACATGTGCCTTTCAGAGGACAGAATCCATTTAAGGGGGGAATGATGTAATACTCGCAGATTTTATTATCTGTTTTATATAAAATAAATAAATAGAGTTTGTGCAATTATGTGATGACTCCTATAGTTTTGTGAATTAGTTGTTAAAGTGCATTTCACTAAATCTTTTAATTTTGTGATTAGAATGATTATGCAAGCATTTAATTATAAAAATCGGTTTATTGTTTTAAAAAGAAAAAGATTCTTTTTATATTTATAAGCGATCTAGAATTTTTACGTAAATTAGCTAAGTTTTATTTTAGCTTTCGAGAATATTTTCGAGCCCCAAAAATTATTTTAAAGCTTAAATAGCTTTTCTTTTAGTAATAATTGGGGCCTTAATTTTGATAAATATAAATTGATTTCTAAAAGAATCAATTAAGGATAAGAACACAGAAAAAAATCCCGAAGTCACTGTGAGGGTTTGTAGCGGCGAAATCAATCACGGTAATCTCCACTTCTTCTATTCTTTTTAGTTAATCGAACAAATCCATGGTTTAGTATATAGGTTTTATGTGGCTGTTGTGTATGTACTGGTGTTGAGTGGAGATGGTTGAACTTACAAGTGAAGGAGATGGTGGTGTGCACTGGTATTGCTCAGTTAATTAAGGTGTTAAGTTGAGTTGTAAAAAGGGGTTAAAAACAAAACTATAGGCTGATATAAGATGAAGGAGTGAGGTCTGAGTAGTGGGTAGGTTTAGAAAGATGGATATGTATAAACAGGGGTAGTTGAATTGTGTGGTTGATTAAAAGAATAGGAAACCTGGAGATAAAAAGGGGTGTAATAGATATGTACACCTATGGGACCCGAGGGCAGATGGGACCTTGGTGCAACCCCGGAGTATGGCGGGAGGATAATACACTTTGATTCAGATTCGTGTTAAATACAGTAACTTGAAAATATTGTGATTTCATCTTATATTTAAAAAGTGATTTATGATCGATTTCTGATGCGTGTGGCGTGAATTATTTATGGATTATGCGCATTAATTATTTTAAGTTATCGCACCTAGATTTCACTATCGAATAACTATTCTGTCTAAATACTGGATTGTATTGGGAACTACATGTTCATTGACGTTAAACTATTCTTGACACTCAGAGTTGTCTTAAGTATATAATCAATATTGATTCCTGTTGATATTGATTTAGTTTTTGTGTTATGACTTATTTGACTCGGAGAATCTTAAGATAATAAATATTATTAGATCCAGTACCGATTAAAGTGAATGCCTGCTTATGTAACGCAACGTGTATATACTATTACTAATTGCTTACTTGCAAATAATCTATTTTACTTATTTGCACATACGAAAGGTAGCAGATAGATTTGATTAGTAATTTAGAAGACGACTTAGATTGTTCGTCAACTGAATTACTGTCTTTTATATAGGTTCTGAAACAAAGGATAAGGGCAAGTGTGTGCAGTCAGATAAGGTGTAAAGTCTACTCGTTTCAAGATTTTACTATATATCAGGCAAGTATTCTATTCTTGACTTGTAACTATTGCAAGTAATCATATTCTATATTGATAGTGAAAAGCGGCAAGTGTTTTATCCCTTCTTGTAATTAAAACAAGTTGATGAATTATAGTTGATAGCATTTTAAGAGATATGTTCTCATTATCTTGTAGTCAAATTCTTGAAGGTATAATTGAGCTCTTTTACAGCTTGGCATTACTGTTGATTTATAGGTATCCTGGATTGATACTATGAGATAAGTATGATCTTGTGTCATCTACTTATATCTTGAACTTTGGCAATCAAAGTATATTCTGTTTATAGCCGGGAGAGCTTGTTAATTCATGAGATGTATTGCAAAGTTTAAACTTTAAACATGTATTGAGTAATTATTGAGTTTTAAAGCATTGTGGAATTGAAAATAAAAGGTTGGCGTAAGAGGCTAGTAGATAGTCTAGCCGGAAGGCCAGTTAGATGCCTGTTTGATACCTAGTGTCGTTACCGGTGGGACTTAGATCCAGTGCCCGGAACGATCCATCACCGGTGGGACTTAGATCCAGTGCCCGGAAAGATCCGTTACCGGTGGGACTTAGATCCGGTGCCCGGGTTGGAAGACTTTACGCGGCTGATTACCCGTATTGTCTATGAATTTAGTTGAAAAGTATTGGAATTAAATAATTGGTTGAAAGGAAGGATATAAGTTAATAAAAAGAAAGAGTTTGGTAAAGAAAAGGCTTTTAATAAATCTCGTGGTTACACAGATCCTGAGTATTGTTGTTCATTTTCAATTCAGTTCATTTTCTTCTATGAACGTTGGATATCATTAATTAGTTATATCTGTATAAATTGCGTCCCTAGCTTATAATTTCATTTCAACGTGTATTAAATTACTTTATTCATATTATATCTTGTTGAGCAATGTTTTGCTCACTCTTGTTACTGTTTCCAACCCTTTTCAGCTAGGATCAAAGCCAACACGTCAGCATAGGGCGGCGCGTAGGAGTTCGATCAGGAGATCAGAGCTAGCTAAGTTCCACTTTAGGGAAAACATAGGGAGTATAGTTTGAACTGTTTTGTAAACTATAACTGTGGGGCAGCTTGTTTTGAGATATCGTGTTAAAAGTTACATTGGATTATTAGTTGTGTGTTTTTTTATCAAAGTGTAGCTAATAGTGGAGATTTAGGGTGTAATAACGTTTAGTAAGAATATTCTGTTTTCAGTATTATAACCTGTGTGCAATCCTGAAGTTTTAGGGGTCAACTCTATTTCTTTTATTTATCATTGAAATTCCAGGTTTTTTTTTTGAAATGTTTTTAAGGTTAGTGACACCAGATCTTGACCCCGGATTTTTGGGCTGTCACAGTTATAAGTTTTAGTATACAATGTAGGTCAGTGAAGAAGGTTGCTGCATTATTAACCGAAAAGAGCTTCTCTGCATAACCAAAATTGATCAACACGTGTAGGAGCTCGAGCAGTAAGAATATTATTCATTTAAAATGAGAAAAAATGGCTATTTCACTCCATGTTCTCAAAATATTGACAGCTTATACTCTTTCTTTGCATAAATATGAACAACCCCATCTTGCATTTGAAAATACAAATAAAAAATAAAGTCAACTTAACAAGGTGAAAAAAATTGTATTTAGCACAAGTATGACGATGGAAGTGTAAAAGTTGTGAAAATAAACAAAACCTAGAAGCTCATGTCAGTTTTATCTAACAGTCCGATCGACTTTTGCCTCATCTACTAATGGCGTGTCTGTAAAATATTATATGGAAAAGTTACACATGATTTTACACTTAGAAATGATATGAAACTACCTATTTAAACACAGTGGTTCACCAAGAGATACACTGAAAAATAACTCCAAAGAAGATTAGTTTATTTTCTTTCACATCTGACTACAAATTTTACGGCCAATAAAGCCAATTATTTCTTTCAGATAGTATTTGATCATTGAACAAATAATTTCGTTCATGAAGATTGCATAAGCCTAATTTTTCAAATACCTACCGTGAATGTGTAAATAATCTCTATTGTGCTAGAACTAATGAGGATACAAAGTGAAGTCAACATTTATGCCTTTAAGTGCTGATAATATAAACGTCAAGTCCTCACAAGTTTATTTGTCACAAAAGCAGGACACTAACAGGCACAATAAACATTCCAACAACAGAGCAACGCAAACACAACAAGTAACACGTATATACCAAGAAAAGCAGGATAGTACCTAGTCTTATTCAATCCTGGAAATTCTGAACCATCTTGTTGCATCTGGCCGAAAGACAGATTTTGCTGTCTTTCGACTTTCTTGCCATTTGGCTCATATAGTTTAACCATTTCCTTTTTGGCTTCTTCAATTTCTTTCTAAAGCTTTGAGATATTTTTTTTATTCAAAACGCTTCCAAGGTCTGGAACAATCTCCACTAAATTATTGCTCAAAATTCATAACCAGCTCGTTGAGTCTGGCCAAAAGATCAATTTTGCTCTCTTTCGTCTTTCTTGCCATTTGGCTCATATAGTTTACCCAGTTCCGTTTTGGCCTCTTTAATTTCTTTCTTAAGTTTAGAGATATTTTTTTATTAAAAACACTTCCAAGGTCTGGTAAATCCTCCGATGAATTATTACTCCCTTTTGCAATCATGTGATCGTTAACAAACATCTTCCCAGAGTTCTTCTTTGCCTCTTCAACTTCCTTCTCAAGTTTAGACTTGTGTTATATAAGAATACATCTCTTCCTTTTGCTTGTAAAATCCAGCAGATTGAGAAGTTTAAACTTCCTGAATATTGTTAGAAAATGTGTCAAGCGTCAATCAACTAATCCAAGGCTAGAAAACAATAATAAAGATATACTTTGTGACCTTTCAATGTATCCTATAGAGAAAGGATGTCTGTCGCGCACAGAAATGCTTGATTGAGTCCTTTTACGGAACTGGAATCCAAGTTCTCTAGCTGCAACAAGGAAAGCTCCTTCATCTGATGACTCTGCTTGATAATTAAAGTTGTCAGTCTCCTCAATTAGCTCAGCGATTGCTGTGTGGCAAATCACAAGTGTCCTTACGAATAACAAAAGTATCTTTGCATGGGGTTCCTTTGACCAATTACAATTCTTGATGCGGTTGTCCAAAGTTAAACCCTTCGACTATAGGTTTGTGAAGGTTTTCAACCTTAGAATAAACAATATTCTCAAGCTCAATTACTGATGGATGAAAACCAAACCCAATCTCGAAACTTCTGTCATTCCTGTGCAAATAATTTTTCGCTAAATCATGCTGGTCAAGGTCCATTGCCATATGTTTTGATGCCACAACTTCTACATCACTAGAAGAGATGCCATATGCAGTTCCAGCTATGGAACACTTAAGAAATTCCATATGATTGCAAGTTAAAGTTTCCAGTTTTATCAGAGAGAATAGTGTCTACCTGGCCTGACTCCTCATTTAGATTTGAAGTCCGTGCTTGAGAGGAGTTCCTCGCGATCTTCATCATACATGTGCAAATCCTGGTTAATAAATATTGCTTGCAAGATCTTGACAACCTCAAGAGAAACATAAAGCGAGATGGGTATTAGGTATCCATAAAGGATTAGAGCAGTGATCAGATGATAAAAACCAGAGCTGTCAGGATGGTTAGGAATATACAAACCTTTATCACCTGCAGGTAAATACCAGGAATTTAGCTATATATTAATTAATTTCTTTTTTTTCCCCAAAACTGAAAGTATAGGAAATAATAAAGAGAATTGCAGGAAAACCAACCTTCTGACTCTCGGAAAGAGAGCCTGCCGAATGAAATTCATTATCAACAATCAAGCCACTCAACTCATAGATGTTAAAAACAACACCAATATTTCTCACAGAGGGTTAGTATACATAAACTCTCCCAGGTCAGTATACAAGTCTTCGCATGCTCTAAGAGAACATCCCACATATTATTGGACATTCCACTTCCCAGTATCTAGAATATCCACAAAGTTTTATAATTAATTAACTACTATATGAAAAGAAAAAGTAGCCTAAAATAAATTGGTGATAAAATTCAAGATTTTTACATTACGCAACCTATGCTTCTCTTGCCACGAGTCGTTAAAGGTCCTCAACTGCAGAAATCCCATCTTTATTAACCCTTATGTGGAATGATCCATCTTTCCCAATCTTTTATAATTCCAGACCTCGTCATTTAGTGCTGATCGATAATGCCTCTTATATACTGAAGCAAAATGACAACAGATAAACGGTGCACATGTAACAAGCATTTAACCCACATTCTCCTCTGTGATCCTTAACAGTGAAGGTGTCTTTTTTTGCCACGCGTATTCGGATACCCTCACAATATCCTGCGGCTACTTTCAGGCCTAGCATGAACTTTATGCTCCCTATCTAGCTTGGGTTGTTTGTAAATTACACCTCACCAATAGTTATCACTCATTCCCTAAGATCACCTGCACGTCTCCAGTCAGAAGTGGTCTTTCCCTTCACGCTCCTTCACCACACCTGCATTCCGAGGAAGGACTTTCATAAAAGGGTAATGTGGGCTCTTGTAGGCGCAATACCTTGTTAGGATCGCGACTACATGCTTATTTTCATATGCCCAAACAGTTAGAACTCATGACTATACATTATGACAAGACTTGGCTTATATGGTTGAAATAGCTTTGGGATAAAATAATGAAGTTGTTTGGTTGGAACACAAGCTTGGTTTGATTGGGGAGAAGGCAGGAGGTAAAATAGCCTCATTTGGTTGGAGCCAGAGTCGATATAGGTTTTTAGGAAGAAGTTTTGTATGGTCGGAGGTGAAATAAGCTTCTTGGTTGCAATAAGTTTTATTGTGAAGGATTCAAGTTAGATATGTTTTGTTTCAATAAGGGCTGAAGCTTAGAGCCAAGAAGCTATATTTTTCAATATATAACAATAATAATAATAAATAATAAGTACTCTATTTTTTAAGAAAAAGGATGAATCAATAAACACATTTGAACTGATTTTTTTATATAAAAATTCATTAGGATATAAAAGTCATAATCAATATATTATTTAACCAAGTCAAAATTACATTCAAAATGAATACTGGAATTTTTAGATTTTAAAGTGGAAGGTTCCCTAATTTATTAAATTAAATCATCTCATACAACATGATTTTATTGTTTTCAAGCTATATTTATTACAATATCCTAATTTGTGATTAGATGAGGATGTTTGACTCGCGTTGTTATACAGTTTGACTTAAATTTGTAAAGTGCAGGAAAAAGTTGAAAGCACAAAAAAGGGGTTCTGCCTAAATCAATTGAAAGAAAGATAACCTAGACCAGGGTTGATGAGAGATCTAAATCAAATAGCTATTCTTCAGTCCTCCCCTCTCTTTGTCTGATTGAGGCATCATATTATGCCAGGAAGGAATTGATGTGCTCTGAGACTCGGTGCACCTACCTTTGGATCTCTGGCGCTGTAACAATCTCTACCTGTATACACACACACACACATTATAAGTGAACCCTTACTATTGTTTTACACTAATTAAAACAAAAAATCTCTCAAGTACAAGATGCAATCTGTTTAACACACATAATTGCAGAATAAAATATATTTTAAGTTGGTACCTCTAAAAAAACTTTCTTCTGCAAGAAATCTTTAATGTCCAGTGGTGCAGATGTGCACTACACCATATTTGGCCTATTGCAAGCCCCAAATGATTAATGTTGCATAAAGTGTTGCAATAGGCCAAATTTTTTCAACTTTACTGTAACAATTTATAATGTGTTGCAACAGACAAAAAAATGTTGCACTGATCATAAACATTTTTTGATGAAATTACAAAACCATGGCAATTGCAATACCTTTAGAAAGATGTTGCAAGAGAGTTTACACTTCGGTCAACTTGACTGCATTTTAGTTTAAGCGGGGGTTTTGATTTTTCATTGGGCGGATTCTTTTTAGGACCAAAATCTTTCCAACACCAAAACTCGCTCATTTCTTTCGCTTCATCTTTTCAGTCGACTCTCTCATTCTCTCAGGTATCTCATCTCTCTTGAGTCTCTCATCTCTATTGTTTCTTTCATCTCTGTGTCTCTCTCTCAAGCATCTGTGTAAATTAGGATCCATCTCTCTAAATTAGGGTTCCTTTCTCACATGCGCATCTCTTAGTTTGTGTAGATTAACCTTGAAGACTCCACTAAGCTTGAAGGTTAAGGGTTCTCGCACTAATTAAGCCGGCTATTTGCTCAATTAGGGTAAATAAAGCGTTTACGCTTTTGATTATATTTGCTCTGTTGAGGTTATATGTATATTAATTTGCTCTGTTGGGTTATTTGTGTATTTGTTTGTTGGGTTAATTTTCTATGGTAATTTTTGCTCACTTAACTTATATTTGCTGGGTTATGTGTATTTGCTTTTTTGGTTGTTGTTCTTATAGATTTTGGTGTTAATAAGGCTGATGTAAAGAAAAATGAGCTCCTGCTCGGTTAATAAGGCTGGTGTTAATAAGGCTGGTGTTAATAATTTTTGATGATAACATAAACATTTTGTAACATGTCTTACTTAGAATCTTTATCAAATTTCAGTTGTAATTGTTATATTTCTTATCATTGGGAATTATCAACGGATGGGTAGAATATGATGGCTAATTGTAAATATCCAATGCCATGTAATTTTATCTAAGTGAAGGATATTCAACTGATGAGCTGTAATTATTCAACTGATGAAGACTGAACCATGTTTCAACTGATGAAAACCAAGCATTCAACTGAAGACAAAGTATTCAACTGATGATGCTAAGGAATTCAACTGATGAGACTGGAACAACATTCAACTGATGAAGTTTGTAATTCATTCAACTGATGAGCCTAGCACAACATTCAACTGATGAAGTCAAGAGCAGTTGAAAGTAACCAGAACTTTCAACTGATGAAGCAAAGAGCAGTTGAAAGTGACTAGAGCTTAAGTCTGACAAATCACATGGATCGAATTACACTAAAATAGACATGGAAGCCTAATTAGGAAAATAAAGAAGAAGCAGAAACATACTTATCTCATGCAGTGCAATCTGGATCAAATCAAGATGATGGTCAAAGATGAAGACATCTCAGAAAGCATGCATAAGACAAAGTTGTGCAGCATTGTTTTTAGATTAGAGTGCATTTTGTAATCTAGCTAAAAGCTTTGTAAAACTCGGAGTATATAACCAAGTTAGAAGCATCAGTTGAACTTGTTCAAATTACAAAAAGAGAAAATCTGAGAGTTAGAACTTGTTCTTGAGTGATGAACCAGAAGCTGTGCGAATTGTAAATAATCCACAGATTCTTCTATATAAAATCTCACGGGTGGATCATTCAATCCACCCGTATTTTTAATACTTGGTGTTATTCTGTTTACTGTGTTCTTAGTGTATTGTTCTTGAATCTTTTAAATTTGTAAAAGATTGTATTCAACCCCCCCCCCTTCTACAATCTTTCTTATAGTCAGTGTAAAATAACAATCGGTATCAGAGCCAGGTTCCCAACAAACAGGGAAAAAGATCAACACTGCTAAAGAAAGATGGGAAAGAAGGATGCTGGAGTGAAGATTCCTGTTCTTGACAAAGACAACTACTTTCACTGGAAAGTGAGAATGCATTTGCATTTGTTGTCCATTGATGAAAGCTATGTGAACTGCATTGAAAAAGGACCTCATGTCCCAATGAAGGTCTGCACCAGTATGGGAGCTGATGGTGAAGACATGGTAGGTAAAATGATTCCAAAACCTATCCATGAGTATTCTCAAGAAGATACTGAAGAAGTGCACAAGGACAAGAAAACCATGAACCTTCTGTTCAATGGTTTGGATCAAGAAATGATTGATAGTGTTATCAGCTGCACAAGTGCCAAAGAAGTTTGGGACACCATCAGGACCATCTGTGAAGGGAATGAGCAAGTAAGAGAAAACAAAATGCAGCTTCTGATTCAACAATATGAGTCATTCCATTTCAAGTCTGGTGAAGGTTTGAGTGACACTTTTAACAGATTTTAAAAACTGTTAAATGGTCTAAAGCTTTTTGGAAGAGTATATCAAGTTAAGGATTCAAATTTGAAATTCTTAAGAGCTCTTCCCAAAGAATGGAAACCTATGACAGTCTCTCTCAGAAACACACAAGAATTCAAAGACTATACTCTAGAGAGACTGTATGGAACCTTAAAGACTTATGAGCTTGAAATGGAGCAAGATGAAGAGATTGAGAAAAGCCAAAAGAAAGGGCATTCATCTGTGGCTCTAGTTGCATCTCTTGATGATGCTGTCAAGGACAAGGGAAAGTCTCAAGTTGAAGAAACTGAGAAGTTGGTCAAAGAAGAAAGCTCAGAGTCAAGCAAAGGAAAAGGAAAAGAGAAAGATGTAGCTGATTCTGGTGAAGAAAGTGATGGAATTGATGAACATCTAGCCTTCCTGTCAAGAAGATTCTCCAAACTAAAATTCAAAAAGAATTTCAATTCTGCAAAATCATTCAAAGGCAATCCCAAGTCTGATAGAAGCATGGTTGACAGATCAAAATTCAAGTGCTTCAATTGTGGGAATGCGGGTCACTTTGCAAATGAGTGCAGAAAGCCTAAAGTTGAGAAGAGGTCAAGTGAAAACATTGACTATAAAAAGAAATATTATGAACTTCTCAAACAAAAGGAAAGAGCATTCATCACAAAGGATGATTGGGCAGCTGGAGATGATTCTGATGAAGAGGAGGAGTTTGTCAATCTAGCTCTAATGGCCAACTCCACAGATCAAGAAGAAAACACTGGAAGCAGTAGTCAGGTATTCACTACAAACCTAGTTGAGTTAACTAAAGATGAATGCAATGCTACCATAAATGAAATGTCTACAGAACTGTATCATTTGCATGTTTCTTTAAAATCTCTCACTAAGGAAAATAGTAGGATTAGGAAGCTAACACCTTTCTTAGTGACAGAAACAGTGCTTTAGAAGCTCAATTTATTGAGTTTGAGAAACTGAAAATTGAGTGTCATACAGCCAAAGATGATCTCTTGGTTGTTCTGAAAAGAGAAGAGATCATAAGAAAACAGCTTGATAAGGAACAAGAGATTATTGCCAAATGGAAATCTGGGAGAGATGTTTCCACTAATATCATCAACATGCAAGGTAGAGAAACCTTTGTGGAGAATGAATGGAAAAGGAATAAGAAAGATCTTGAGATATCTGAGAACAGTTCAAGTGATGAGAATACTGATGATGATCATCAGTTGAAAAGCAAAGTCTCAACTGATGAGAGTCATCAGTTGAACAAAAACTCACCAGTTGACAAGAAAGTTCTCAAGAAGCTCAACAAGAAATATGGTCCTATTAAAAAGAACTTTGTTAGAGGTGAGAATAGTTCTTCGAGACAAGTGATAGTGTTAACAACACTCTTAATTCCAGTAATAAGAACAAGAAGAAGTTGGATGCTAATGAGCATAAATCAGAAGAGACTAAAAAGAAGAAGGGAAATAGAAATGGTAAAATAGGAGTTCACAAGCACACCAATTACACTCCCAATGCAAGTGCTCCTAGGAAAACCTGCAGTAAATGTGGCAGTGTAAATCATTTATCTGCTAATTGTAAAACTGTGACAGCCCGAGAATCCGGGGGCCTGGATTCTGACGTCACCACATAAAACCCATTTTTAAACACTTTTGAAATCCTGTATATATTTTTTTTTTTTCAAAAGATAATAAAATCAGAGAGTTTAAAACTTGAAAGCCATAATAAGAGAATTTCAAGAGAACATTTAAACTTTAATAAATGATTCGAAAGAGAACATTTAAACCCCCTAAAAGCAACAGGATCGCATTCAGGTTACAGTATTGAAATTAGAATCTACCACTATTATTACACAACATCTCTTACCAAATCAGATCATCTTCGATAAGAAGAATCACTGCCAACTATTCCAGCTATGACTTACACTTGAATCTCTATAGCACAGCTTTAGCTTGCACCAACCTCATCAACTTTCCTGAACACTCCTCGACCACTGGATCCTCAACTCTGTCTCCTCGCCTAGCATTAGCCTTATTCACAATCTCAAGCAATCATCTCATCTTTAAGCCTTTCTGAAATGGTTAGAAAGGAATAGCAAGGGTGAGCAACAATGCTCAGCAAGTAATAATAACAATGATAATTCTGAAATGATATAACAGAAGTTCACGAGTTCAAGATATAAAAGGATTCAACCTGAGTTCACGAGTTTAGGTATTGTATAAGAATATCACAATACCTTGTAGCAATTGAACACTGAGGAATTCAATCTTTCCAAAAGAATTATTGAATTGGACTATCACATTTTAATTAAAACCAAGGTTAGGATGCTGATCAGACATACCTAACCCCGAGCAGGCCCCGCCATGCTCTATCACTGGATCCAAGGCACTCATTGGCCTAACATGACCACGAATCTGGTCCACAGGTTTATATAAAAACAATAATCCAATTCTCTAATTCAATTCAAGAAGCCAATGTAAATTAACAGAACATCATCATAAATATCATCAACAACAGAATAATTCCAAATCAAACTTTGATAATAATCTATTCATAAATCATGATCCATCATTTCATAAATCACAGTTCAGGAAATCCTCAACTATTCAGTATCCTCCATTATCGGCTAAGCAACTGAATTTAGCCTGCTAAACCAGCATGACAATGGCGGGTTGAATAATCAAGAAGATCCCAATTCATTCAAAGCTCTAACTATCACTGAGCAACACATGCTTCAATGACAATCTGAACTTCGAATTAATTTGTAAAACGGAAATTCTTTAGAAACTTGAAGATTAGAAAGAATGGGTCAAAATACTCGCACTTTCGAACATTGAAAAGAAAGGTATGAATACTTGAAACATATACCAAAGGAATGGATCAGAATATTTGCAATATATCCAAGAGAAAGGTTTAGGATACTTGCAGCACATATAGAAAAGAATGGATCAGAATATGCAATATATCCAAAAGCAGGGTGTAGGATACTTGCCTTAAATCTGACTCCAGTCTCACATCTCTATCTCATCTTTCCACTTTCACAATCTATGCATCTCGTAATCTCTAGACCATCTCTAGCTATACTCTATTCGCCACTTCGCTTCGCTTACTCAATCATCCCTTATTCGCTTTGCAATACCATTCCGACTTTCTGACGTCTTCGAGCGTACACGTCTCGTCCAAATCCTTTACGAGAATAAGATAATACTATAGTCACTAAACAATATATCGCATATACATATCACGTATATCGATACCCACTTATATACCCCTTTAAACTTATCAAATATCACTTAACATATAATCATGCTTTGACTCTAATATATAGTCAAGTCATATTCCACATAACATGTTACAAATCAATTATCATATAAATCCTATCGATAATCTGACATCGTCTCGTCTATTTATTAGACTATCCTCCGGTCAACCTATTTCAATCAACAACCAATCAATCAACTCCAGTTACCATAATCCATATATCCTTATCCAATATCAGTCCTACGAATCATTTACCACTTCACAATATCAAAGCTAACACGTACTTCACATAATCATCACTTAATAGCACTTAGATCACATATTATCACATTATGCATACTTATCAACAATTATTCACCTTCTAGACTCGGCCATATAGTCACATCATATTAAAATAGACGTTATAAGCTTCTGTCTCTCTTTCGTTTCACTTGATTCCGACTTACGGATCAAAAGTTATGCTCAAAACAGTTTTCTCACTCTCCTATCGGCACATAACACATCCAACCAATAGCAGACAACACACAACACATAAGGTTTCCCATCCCAATTGATATTAAATCAAGTCTTGGGTTAAAAATGATTTTTCGGGAATTTTCCAGAATTTTTAAACATTTTTCGGAATTAAAATCGATAAAAGAATCACTTTTCGAATAAATAATCAAGTCCCAAATACTTGAAATTGGACTTGAAATCATTCATAAACAATTATCGAGCCTTGAAAATAATTTGGAAAAATATTTTAAAGCTCGAAACTATTTTTCAGAATTTTTAAATCAAAAAGGATAATTAAATCCAAATAATTAATCAATTAAAATCAATTAATAATTAATTAAATTAATTAATCAATTAATATTTAAATTATTTGACCAATTAAAATAATTAATTACTAATTAAAATTAATTAATAAACTAATTTAGATTTATTTTTGAAGAAAGAAATAATTAAAAACTATTTTTAAAAATTTAAAAACATTTTTAAAATGAAAAGGTTTTTATTGTAAAGTTTGAAAACTTTTGTATGCTGGTGTAAACTGCAAAATTTCAAAGTTTCAGGGGCTGAAACGCAAACTTTGAAACCACAGTACTGAGACTTCACCACCTTCATAACTTTGGGTACTAAACTGTAAATATCACCGCCGGCCACCTCTGACTTGCCGGAAACGGTGCTATGGTGGTCGGGAAGCCACCAAACTCTCCAGAACTCAAGTTTAGGCTACCATAAACTCGTACAAACAATAATTTTCACCAAACAAAGCAAGTATTAGTCAGATTTTGTAAGAACAAGTTCGCCGCCGGCGAATTTCTTGAAAACTCCGGCGAGGCTTAACCACAACTCCTCCACCCTCAGTGATCACATACGAACGCTCCTCACAACCATACAAACACAGTGGTAACCTCTGATTTTGCCCAGAATCAACAGAAAAGAATCCCCCAAATTTCAATTAAAAATATTCAAGAACACTCAAGAACATTCAAGAACACATCTCAAGAATCAAATCCTTATTTCTATATGTTACGGAAGTCAAAAATCGACATATAATATATGAAAACGAATGGCAGGAGATGCTCTACAACATGGAATCATCAAATCAATCAAACAATCACGTTTGCAAAAATTCACTATTTAAATCATAATAATTCGAATTTTGTAAAATTAATATAAAATCACCTGAAAAATCTGCACATAAACGGATGCTTAAACCTGATTCTACGCGTCGATAGCTTCGTTTTGACTATTCATATGCCTCCATCGGATTCCAATAACACCTTCAAATCCTCGTTTGATTACGAAGAACACGAAGAACGCAGCTCGGTTTCTCTCGGTATTCGTGAAAAGAAACTGGTGAAATGATTTTTACGGTGAAAATAAGCTATAGAAAAGTCTATTTATATTTACAAATACTTGGTACCCCTTTGGATCGTTTATGACATGAAAATACGTATTTAATAGCTTTATATTAATAAAGCGGGGTCCAATCGGTACTGGTTTTCAAGATAATCATCAAAACGGGGCTTTTTAATCAGTCATTAGTATGCGGGTCCCACTGCAATTATTACAAGATAAGGATGAATCAAAATATCTAGTTTCACGTTTATCGAGACAACCAGATAATTATCAACAATTAAAATACCCGCAAAACTCCGCCGGACCGACTACGGGGAAAACCGTACTCCGGATCTAAAAAGTCAAAACACGAAAAATGTCCGGAATATTCAAATTAGGCTAAAGGTGAGTTTTGTTGAAACTTCCGGGAAGAAAATTTGCTACCCCGTTACGAGTGGACGGTTTTACGGAAGTCAAATAATTAATAAATAAATATAAATATACGCAATTAAATCCGTAAATCGATTATAAAATCATATAACATCCATAAATCGATATGAACATATTTAAATAAACTATATTTTCTCCTGAGCATATAGAAATTGAAATCTCTCAAATACGAACACATATGAGCAGTTAACGCAATAAACCAGATAATATAAAATTAACAAAAATTCATATATTAATCATATAATACTCATAATTAACCATAATTAATTAACCAACAAATCCACCAATACCAATTACTCACATCACACATATATTCACATAATAATCATCTAGAATTTTCGAAACAATATATGAAAATCAATTTTAAAAATATAATCATTTATCAATAACACAATAACCCGGGGTTTAATATAAAATTTTGAAAACTCCTTAAACTGGAATAAAATATTAAATCTTATTCCTTATTTATTAAGAAGACCACTTATAATACTAATAAAAATATTTTTTTAAAAATCCGGGTCATTACAATCTACCCTCCTTATAGGGATTCCGTCCTCGGAATCAGAGAAAGAAGGAGGATGCATAATCTGTAAAATCCATACTAATCCACAACACAAGTATAATCACATACAACTATTCACATAATCACATCAATATTCAACTAGAGCCAACAATAATATTTAGACAAATAGATTTATAACAATCAAATCTAAATTTAAAAATATGGGATATTACATTCTACCCCCCTTATAAGGATTCCGTCCTCGGAATCCTCCGAAGAAACTAAAACGTACACACTTCGTAATATCATATCGTCATCCACCTTTGATTGATCTTGGCATACCTTTAACTTTAATGGAAAAGGAAAATCACACTTTCGCGATTGCAAAATTCATTTCCCAAGAATCGATCTTTGGGAATTTTCGAATAGAACAAGGTGTTTTCAAAATAGGTCACATTGGATTACAATAGTGACTGGGAGATCAATACGATCAAATGAACTTAATGTTGCGTGTCCATATTAGACACTACTAAAGGTTGTTAACCTTCTTGTAATCACAACACACACAAGTGATGGCGTCCCATCCAACTCCTATCACACAGACAGGTATACCTTGTGTCCCCTATACATAGGGTTGTTCATCCCAATCAGATGGAAAGAATCCAAGAAATCTCAAGGAGCATCAAGGAATGTTAAGGATTATCGAGGAATATATTAAGGAATATCGAAAAGATATCAAGGAATATCAAAGAGTGTCAAAGAATATCAACGAATATTAAGGGATATCAAAGAATATGAAAGAATATCAAGGGATATCAAAGAATATCAAGGAATTCCACTGTCTCTTCATAAACACGCCTTTATCACACATCCTTGCTTTCCAACTCATACCAATAATCAATATCAATGTCATCTTAGAATTTGAGAAATTGAAGATCTCATTTATCAAAACTTTTGTAGAAAAGATATCATGATAATATCTCACTGATGAGAAAACAATCAAAAGAATCTTTAGTTGAAGAGAGGTATTGCCAAGGTCTTCTCAGATTCCGACTCCACTTCCATAAATCATTGTACGATATATGTCTTCTTTTCAACGTTCTTGATGATCAATCGATTTGACTCGTATTAGCCTCGTAAGATGTCATCGTAGACGTTATCGTCCGTAATAACTCTGGTCCATGTAGTTTACATTCTTCTACTTTATCCCAGTTGCCTTTGAAATCCATAGCACAAACACGTAACGTATCTTCGATTGTCTGGATCATCAACCTGTGGGTTATGGGCCCACCTTGATGCCATTTGAAATCCCGATTAGCTCGAAGCGTTGTCGTCGAGGACTAACGTTCTAACTTACTCGTAGACATCATCTCTAATAACTGGACTCAATTCCACATACTCTCTATCATGCACTTATTATCTATCCACTTCTATCTACAAATCTCTCCTTCTAATTCAGTACAACTCATATCTTACACTAACTCTCCATATCTCCCTGAAACAACATACCTCTTCCAAATATCTGACATTGTCAACATACTATAACCATGCATTTCTAT
The DNA here is from genome assembly GCF_001625215.2 of Daucus carota subsp. sativus. Classification (NCBI taxonomy): domain Eukaryota; kingdom Viridiplantae; phylum Streptophyta; class Magnoliopsida; order Apiales; family Apiaceae; genus Daucus; species Daucus carota. The sequence continues at coordinate 24,911,235 of NC_030385.2, read as the reverse complement.
CATTCTCAAGTCAATACAATAGACCATTTTCAACTATGCAGTATAGTCAGAATACTCTGAACTCCGCATTTTCACCATTCTCAACTCAATCATTCACTATCAAACTCTTCTATCTAGGTCTAATCTTGACCTTTCACACAATTCATCATCTCAACTAGTCAACATACTAGAAATCATACGTCTAACTTAGGAATCCAAATCTCTCTAACCTTATACACTCAACTTGATCGTCTAACCAGATTCTATACCTCTATCACATCTCTAGACTATTTCCAAATAGTCAGACCATACCTCTATGTGAGGTTACACAACATTCCTCATCAATAGAACTTAAAACTATAATCTATATTCTAATTTCAAATACTTATAACCTGTTGCTCTGATACCAACTGTGACAGCCCGAGAATCCGGGGGCCTGGATTCTGACGTCACCACATAAAACCCATTTTTAAACACTTTTGAAATCCTGTATATATTTTTTTTTTTTCAAAAGATAATAAAATCAGAGAGTTTAAAACTTGAAAGCCATAATAAGAGAATTTCAAGAGAACATTTAAACTTTAATAAATGATTCGAAAGAGAACATTTAAACCCCCTAAAAGCAACAGGATCGCATTCAGGTTACAGTATTGAAATTAGAATCTACCACTATTATTACACAACATCTCTTACCAAATCAGATCATCTTCGATAAGAAGAATCACTGCCAACTATTCCAGCTATGACTTACACTTGAATCTCTATAGCACAGCTTTAGCTTGCACCAACCTCATCAACTTTCCTGAACACTCCTCGACCACTGGATCCTCAACTCTGTCTCCTCGCCTAGCATTAGCCTTATTCACAATCTCAAGCAATCATCTCATCTTTAAGCCTTTCTGAAATGGTTAGAAAGGAATAGCAAGGGTGAGCAACAATGCTCAGCAAGTAATAATAACAATGATAATTCTGAAATGATATAACAGAAGTTCACGAGTTCAAGATATAAAAGGATTCAACCTGAGTTCACGAGTTTAGGTATTGTATAAGAATATCACAATACCTTGTAGCAATTGAACACTGAGGAATTCAATCTTTCCAAAAGAATTATTGAATTGGACTATCACATTTTAATTAAAACCAAGGTTAGGATGCTGATCAGACATACCTAACCCCGAGCAGGCCCCGCCATGCTCTATCACTGGATCCAAGGCACTCATTGGCCTAACATGACCACGAATCTGGTCCACAGGTTTATATAAAAACAATAATCCAATTCTCTAATTCAATTCAAGAAGCCAATGTAAATTAACAGAACATCATCATAAATATCATCAACAACAGAATAATTCCAAATCAAACTTTGATAATAATCTATTCATAAATCATGATCCATCATTTCATAAATCACAGTTCAGGAAATCCTCAACTATTCAGTATCCTCCATTATCGGCTAAGCAACTGAATTTAGCCTGCTAAACCAGCATGACAATGGCGGGTTGAATAATCAAGAAGATCCCAATTCATTCAAAGCTCTAACTATCACTGAGCAACACATGCTTCAATGACAATCTGAACTTCGAATTAATTTGTAAAACGGAAATTCTTTAGAAACTTGAAGATTAGAAAGAATGGGTCAAAATACTCGCACTTTCGAACATTGAAAAGAAAGGTATGAATACTTGAAACATATACCAAAGGAATGGATCAGAATATTTGCAATATATCCAAGAGAAAGGTTTAGGATACTTGCAGCACATATAGAAAAGAATGGATCAGAATATGCAATATATCCAAAAGCAGGGTGTAGGATACTTGCCTTAAATCTGACTCCAGTCTCACATCTCTATCTCATCTTTCCACTTTCACAATCTATGCATCTCGTAATCTCTAGACCATCTCTAGCTATACTCTATTCGCCACTTCGCTTCGCTTACTCAATCATCCCTTATTCGCTTTGCAATACCATTCCGACTTTCTGACGTCTTCGAGCGTACACGTCTCGTCCAAATCCTTTACGAGAATAAGATAATACTATAGTCACTAAACAATATATCGCATATACATATCACGTATATCGATACCCACTTATATACCCCTTTAAACTTATCAAATATCACTTAACATATAATCATGCTTTGACTCTAATATATAGTCAAGTCATATTCCACATAACATGTTACAAATCAATTATCATATAAATCCTATCGATAATCTGACATCGTCTCGTCTATTTATTAGACTATCCTCCGGTCAACCTATTTCAATCAACAACCAATCAATCAACTCCAGTTACCATAATCCATATATCCTTATCCAATATCAGTCCTACGAATCATTTACCACTTCACAATATCAAAGCTAACACGTACTTCACATAATCATCACTTAATAGCACTTAGATCACATATTATCACATTATGCATACTTATCAACAATTATTCACCTTCTAGACTCGGCCATATAGTCACATCATATTAAAATAGACGTTATAAGCTTCTGTCTCTCTTTCGTTTCACTTGATTCCGACTTACGGATCAAAAGTTATGCTCAAAACAGTTTTCTCACTCTCCTATCGGCACATAACACATCCAACCAATAGCAGACAACACACAACACATAAGGTTTCCCATCCCAATTGATATTAAATCAAGTCTTGGGTTAAAAATGATTTTTCGGGAATTTTCCAGAATTTTTAAACATTTTTCGGAATTAAAATCGATAAAAGAATCACTTTTCGAATAAATAATCAAGTCCCAAATACTTGAAATTGGACTTGAAATCATTCATAAACAATTATCGAGCCTTGAAAATAATTTGGAAAAATATTTTAAAGCTCGAAACTATTTTTCAGAATTTTTAAATCAAAAAGGATAATTAAATCCAAATAATTAATCAATTAAAATCAATTAATAATTAATTAAATTAATTAATCAATTAATATTTAAATTATTTGACCAATTAAAATAATTAATTACTAATTAAAATTAATTAATAAACTAATTTAGATTTATTTTTGAAGAAAGAAATAATTAAAAACTATTTTTAAAAATTTAAAAACATTTTTAAAATGAAAAGGTTTTTATTGTAAAGTTTGAAAACTTTTGTATGCTGGTGTAAACTGCAAAATTTCAAAGTTTCAGGGGCTGAAACGCAAACTTTGAAACCACAGTACTGAGACTTCACCACCTTCATAACTTTGGGTACTAAACTGTAAATATCACCGCCGGCCACCTCTGACTTGCCGGAAACGGTGCTATGGTGGTCGGGAAGCCACCAAACTCTCCAGAACTCAAGTTTAGGCTACCATAAACTCGTACAAACAATAATTTTCACCAAACAAAGCAAGTATTAGTCAGATTTTGTAAGAACAAGTTCGCCGCCGGCGAATTTCTTGAAAACTCCGGCGAGGCTTAACCACAACTCCTCCACCCTCAGTGATCACATACGAACGCTCCTCACAACCATACAAACACAGTGGTAACCTCTGATTTTGCCCAGAATCAACAGAAAAGAATCCCCCAAATTTCAATTAAAAATATTCAAGAACACTCAAGAACATTCAAGAACACATCTCAAGAATCAAATCCTTATTTCTATATGTTACGGAAGTCAAAAATCGACATATAATATATGAAAACGAATGGCAGGAGATGCTCTACAACATGGAATCATCAAATCAATCAAACAATCACGTTTGCAAAAATTCACTATTTAAATCATAATAATTCGAATTTTGTAAAATTAATATAAAATCACCTGAAAAATCTGCACATAAACGGATGCTTAAACCTGATTCTACGCGTCGATAGCTTCGTTTTGACTATTCATATGCCTCCATCGGATTCCAATAACACCTTCAAATCCTCGTTTGATTACGAAGAACACGAAGAACGCAGCTCGGTTTCTCTCGGTATTCGTGAAAAGAAACTGGTGAAATGATTTTTACGGTGAAAATAAGCTATAGAAAAGTCTATTTATATTTACAAATACTTGGTACCCCTTTGGATCGTTTATGACATGAAAATACGTATTTAATAGCTTTATATTAATAAAGCGGGGTCCAATCGGTACTGGTTTTCAAGATAATCATCAAAACGGGGCTTTTTAATCAGTCATTAGTATGCGGGTCCCACTGCAATTATTACAAGATAAGGATGAATCAAAATATCTAGTTTCACGTTTATCGAGACAACCAGATAATTATCAACAATTAAAATACCCGCAAAACTCCGCCGGACCGACTACGGGGAAAACCGTACTCCGGATCTAAAAAGTCAAAACACGAAAAATGTCCGGAATATTCAAATTAGGCTAAAGGTGAGTTTTGTTGAAACTTCCGGGAAGAAAATTTGCTACCCCGTTACGAGTGGACGGTTTTACGGAAGTCAAATAATTAATAAATAAATATAAATATACGCAATTAAATCCGTAAATCGATTATAAAATCATATAACATCCATAAATCGATATGAACATATTTAAATAAACTATATTTTCTCCTGAGCATATAGAAATTGAAATCTCTCAAATACGAACACATATGAGCAGTTAACGCAATAAACCAGATAATATAAAATTAACAAAAATTCATATATTAATCATATAATACTCATAATTAACCATAATTAATTAACCAACAAATCCACCAATACCAATTACTCACATCACACATATATTCACATAATAATCATCTAGAATTTTCGAAACAATATATGAAAATCAATTTTAAAAATATAATCATTTATCAATAACACAATAACCCGGGGTTTAATATAAAATTTTGAAAACTCCTTAAACTGGAATAAAATATTAAATCTTATTCCTTATTTATTAAGAAGACCACTTATAATACTAATAAAAATATTTTTTTAAAAATCCGGGTCATTACAAAAACTGTGACTACTCCTAATTTATCTTTGCCTATTCCTATGACATCTCTGACATCTGTTCCTCACATGAATTTATCTGCTATGAATATGATGCCTGGTTTATTGCCTCACAATCCATATTCTTAGCCAAGCATGCCATATATGTTCAATCCATATTTCAATGCTTTTAACTTGCCTCAATTCCGTTCAAATTTGCATGGCATGAACAATGTATGCATACCTTAAAGGCCTGTGTTTAAGAATAAAGTTGACATTCCAACCTCTCAACCAAAACCAAAGATTGAACCAGTTCAATCCAAGGGAAAAGTTGAGAATGAGGGAAAAGCTGTTAAGACTAACAAATCTGGACCCAAAGCAATTTGGGTACCAAAATCAACTTGATCTGTTTGTGAAATGTGTGCAGGGAAACCACAAGAAGAATTTGTGGTACTTGGATAGTGGATGCTCCAGGCACATGACTGGTGATTCTTCCCTGCTCACAAAGTTTGTGGAGAAAGCTGGCCCTAGCATTACCTTTGGAGATGACAGCAAAGGATATACTATGGGATATGGCTTGATTGCAAAAGAGAATGTCATCATTGATGAAGTTGCATTGGTGTCTGGTCTTAAGCACAACTTGCTTAGCATCAGTCAGCTCTGTGACAAAGGTTACAAAGTTAATTTCACTCCTGCAGCCTGTGTTGTCACTAAAGGAGATGACAACAATGTGGTTCTGATTGGACAAAGGAAAGGAAATGTGTATGTAGCTGACTTCAATTCTGTAAAGTCTGAATCTATCACTTGCCTTCTCAGTAAAGCAAGCTCAGATGACAGTTGGCTGTGGCACAAGAGGTTGTCTCATCTGAATTTCAAAACCTTGAATGAGTTAGTTAAGAAGGATTTGGTAAGAGGTATACCAAAGCTGGAATTCTCCAAAGATGGATTGTGTGGAGCTTGTCAGCTTGGAAAGCAAAAGAGAAGCTCTTTCAAAAGCAAATCTCTTTCATCAATTGTGAAGCCCCTTCAGCTCTTGCATATGGATTTATTTGGACCAGTCAACATAATGTCCATCTCAAAGAAGAAATATTGCCTAGTGATTGTTGATGATTTTTCAAAATTCACTTGGACTTTCTTCCTGCACTCTAAGGATGAAGCTGGGAAAAACATCATCAATCATATCAAGGCATTAAACAACAATCCAGATGTCAAAGTTGGAAGGATAAGAAGTGACAATGGAACAGAATTCAAAAACTCTGTGATGAAAAAATTTTGTGAAGAAGAGGGAATTATTCATGAGTTCTCTGCACCAAGAACTCCACAACAAAATGGTGTTGTTGAAAGAAAGAATAGAACCCTTATTGAGGCTGCAAGAACCATGATTAATGAAGCTCAACTTCCAACCTATTTTTGGGCTGAAGCTGTGAATACTGCTTGTTTTACTCAAAACATTTCACTAATTACCAAACCTCATAATCTAACTCCCTTCCAACTCTTCAAAGGAAAGAAGCCAACAATTAGCTTTCTTCATGTATTTGGATGCAAGTGTTATGTTCTAAGAAATCAAGGTGAAAATCTTGGAAAATTTGAGGCCAAGGCAGATGAAGCTATTTTTGTTGGATATTCTAATGGAAAATCATTTAGAGTATACAATCTGAGAACCAACATTGTTATGGAATCAATCCATGTACTTTTTGATGATAAGAAGATTCAAGGATTGTCAGATGAAGGATTTCATGATAATCTCAGATTTGAGAATGAAGGTGAAGGTGATCTGTATGATAGTGATGATGATTGTGATGACACTATTCAGAATGTTTGAATTAATCCTGGAATTAATGTTCCAACTGATGACTCTCTGGTGCAATAAACAACTGCTATTGAAAATTCAACTGAAGCATCAGTTGAAACTACATTGGAGGGATCAGTTGAAACACCTCAAGGATCATCAGTTGAAAGAATGTCTCAAAATTTCAATCAGTCCAGAAATAATGAGATGTCAAATTTAGGGGGAGCTTTCCAACATGGAAACCTGAACTTCAACAATGAAACCACATCATCAAGGCAATCACTTCCACCACAAAGAAAGTGGACAAGGGATCATCCTTTTGAGCTAATTATTGGAGATGCAAATGCATCTGTACAAACAAGAAGAGCAACTCAAGATGAGTGTTTGTATAGTGCATTCCTTTCACAGGATGAACCTAAAGTCATAGAAGATGCTCTCAAAGATGCTGATTGGGTCCTTGCTATGCAAGAAGAATTAAATCAATTTGAGAGAAACAATGTATGGAAGCTGGTACCCAAACCTAAAAACAGAACAATTGTAGGAACAAGTTGGTATTCAGAAACAAGGTGGATGAGAATGGAGTTGTCACCAGAAACAAGGCAAGGCTTGTTGCTAAAGGATACTCTCAGTCTGAAGGAATTGATTTTGATGAGACCTTTGCACCAGTTGCAAGACTGGAAGCAATAAGAATCTTCCTGGCCTATGCTGCTCATGCAAACTTTAAAGTTTATCAAATGGATGTCAAGAGTGCTTTTCTAAATGGTGAACTGGAAGAGGAGGTATATGTCAGTCAGCCTCCTGGTTTTGAAGATCCAGAATTTCCAGAGTATGTTTACTTTTTATTAAAAGCACTCTATGGACTAAAGCAAGCACCAAGGGCATGGTATGACACTCTATCTCAATTCTTGTTAGATAATCATTTTTCCAGAGGAATCGTGGATAAAACACTATTTTACAGAAATGTAAATGGTGCCTTTATTCTGGTTCAAATTTATGTAGATGATATAATTTTTGGTTCTACAGATGAGAAACTTTGCAAGAAGTTTGCTAATCTAATGAAAAGTCAGTATGAAATGAGCATGATGGGAGAGCTCACCTACTTTCTTGGTTTACAAGTTAAACAAGTAAAGGAAGGTACATTCATAAATCAAACTAAGTACATCTATGATCTACTTAAAAAGTTTGATTTAATGGATTGCAAAGAAGCTAAGACTCCCATGCCAACAGCCACCAAATTAGAGTTAAGTCCTAATGAGAAATCTGTGGACATCTCTAATTATAGAGGCATGGTTGGTTCTCTTTTATATCTGACAGCTAGTAGACCAGATATTATGTTTTCTACATGCCTCTGTGCTAGATTTCAATCTGATCCTAAAGAATCACATCTTATTGCTATAAAAAGAATATTCAGATATCTTAAGGGAACACCAAATCTTGGTATTTGGTACCCTAAAGACTCTGGATTTGATCTAATTGGATATTCAGATGCTGATTTTGCAGGATGCAAAATTGATAGAAAAAGTACAACAGGAACATGTCAATTTCTTGATGACAGACTGATTTCTTGGTTTAGCAAAAAGCAACACTCTGTATCAACCTCTACAGCTGAGGCTGAGTACATTGCAGCTGGAAGCTGTTGTGCACAAATATTGTGGATGAGAAATCAATTACTTGATTATGGTTTAAATCTCTCAAAAATCCCAATATTTTGTGACAACACCAGTGCTATTGCTATAACTGAAAATCCAGTACAACACTCAAGAACCAAGCACATTGACATCAAATACCACTTCATAAGAGAACATGTGATGGCTGGTACTGTTGAAATGCATTTTGTTCCAAGTGAAGAACAAATTGCAGATATTTTCACAAAGCCTCTTGATGAATCCACATTCACAAGGTTGGTAAGTAAATTAGGTATGTTAAATTTCTCCTAATTTAGAGTGAATTTTTCTGTAATTTGGCAGCCAGAATTTGATTAATTTTGATTTATCAAAATTGAGTTAGTTATAATTATGGATAAAATCTATAATATTTCAACTGATGAACTAGTGAAATTGTTTCAACTGATGTTTGAAACAATATCCTCTTGTTTTGTTTTTCATTCAACTGATGACACCAGTTGAAAACGCTTTCAACTGATCTTCATCAGTTGAATAGGAAGCTTAAAGAGGCGCTTATCTCATCCGTTGAAAATATTATCAGATCTGAGCTGTTGAAATTTCTTTTGTCTCTCTCCTACTTTATACACACGATCGTGTGTGTAATTTTTGTAGAGTTCAATAAGAGTAATTTCTTCTCAACGGTAATTTCTCAGCCAATCACAGCAATTTTCTGAGAAAGTATTTAAGTGTTTTAATTTATTTTCATTTCTTTTCATCTCACTCTTTCGAATTCACCAAGCTCTCTTCTCTCTCTGTGCAAACACAAGCTCTTACTCTTTTCAAGCTTTTTCTGTAAACTACAATGGCGCCAATGAAGAAATATACTACACCAAGTGGGTTCATCTATGAGAAGAACAACTTCGCATCATTTGTAGACACTAAGGCAGTAGAGGAGAAGGAGTATCACAAGATGATGGAGTTCATCAAATCAAGCCAGCTCTCTCATGCTATGCTTGCAACTCCTACCATCTATCATGAAGTAGTAGAGGAAATGTGGACTTCTGCAGAGTTCAACAGTGAGGATGAAACTCTAACCTTCTCTATTAAAAATAAAATTCATTCTGTTAATTCTGATGTTATGAAAGCATGCTTTAGTATTCCTGAGGACACTGTTTCTTCTTTGCCTAGTGATACTCAGTTGATTAATTTACTTTATGCCATGAATTATGTTTTGCCAACTGATGCCTTAGGTAAAATAGAAAGGAGAGGTCTTAGGAGAGAATGGAGTTATCTGTGTGATGCTTTTATTAAATCATTCTCTAGTAAAATCAGTAATTTTAATGCTCTTACTTCTCAGATTTTACAAATGCTTTACATGTACTTGACTAATGAATATTTTAACTTTGGTGGTTCTCAGATTTCTCATGATGCTAGCTAATCATCTTGATGAAAAGCTAGTTATCACTAACAAGGAAGCCAAGCTTCCCAGTTTTGTGCAGGAAAAGAGAGTCTTTAAAGACCTCTTAAGGATGAATCTATACCCCTCCTTGGAGGTGGTGTACCTGCCAATCATGGAGGCTGGAAAGGAAAACGAGGTACATGGCTTTCCTACTACTCTTTCTCAACCCTCACCTTCTTTGCTTTCTGCCATCAGGGCTGTTGAGGAGGCCCATCAACAGTCCACACAAGTGGCACAACCTTCAAAATCCAAATCTTCTAAACCAACCTCAGGTGCCTCCCAAAAGGCATCTGTTGTAAAATCCAAGAAGCACAAACATGAGGGGAGTGTGATTGGAGGATGTGAGGGGGAGGGAAAGGGTGAAAATCAAAGAAGCCCTAAGGATAAGGATGGAGAGGTGAGTGCTAACCAGCCTAGCCACTCTGCAGTCTCCCAAAAGACTGTAGATGTTAATATGGAAATTAGCACATCCCTAGTAGCATCCTCCCAAAAGGATGTTACTATTGAAAATAGTCCCCATCCAGGGACACAGCAAAAGAGGGGGAGGGACACAACTTCTTCACCTATAAAAGCCTATGGGAGAAAGAAGCTCAAAGGTGAGAAGGTAAAGCACTCTGCACACACACAGGCATCCATTCTGGATTTTATGCCTGTAACTTCAACTTCACAAAGTCAGATTGATGTGACTCCAATAAATGTGGAGTCACAGCCCCCTTCTTCCTCTCAACCTACTGTACATATACATGATCTTACCATATCTACTGCTCAAACACAATCCCCAACCTCCTCTGTGGATGTGGAATTAATTCACACCACACTTGTAAATTCTCCATCTTTGGATTTCATGGAGAAGCCCCCTTCTGAGATTGATCATCATCACTTTGATGATTTGTTGGATCTTTCTCATCCAATTCTTTCTACTGTGACAGTGTGTTCTGTGGATTTACATTTAAAATCAATCACCACAGACTCAACTATCACAGCTTCTAAACCTATTTCTTCATTTTCTTCAATTGATCTCCTTCATCAGTTGAATAGTGTTTGTCCTTCAACTGATCTGCTTAACAGCTCTCATCAGTTGAATGCCTCCTCTACTCATGTTTCAACTGATGTCCCTCATCAGTTGACAACTGCTGTTACTTCAATTAATTTACCTCTTTCTACAGCAGTTGATCACATGGTAGCACAAACACTACTAGGATTGAGTGATGTGAGCACTGGAATGGAGAGGCAGCCTTGGGTGCTGACAAAAGGAGAGGGTGTGGAGAGTCTGGCAATTTCTTCTGGCCAGGAAAAAGGAGAGATAATGAGTGACCCTTTAGCAAGGGTAAGTGAGGGAGAGGTGAGGTGTGTGGTGAGCCAAGGGGAGCCCTTGATGCAAGAACAGAGAGATAATGAGAGAAATGCAGGTGTCGATGAAGGGTTTAGTGAACAAGAATTTCAAGCAGAATACAGATCCATACTGGATAGTGTTTCACTAGACCCTGAGACTTTTACTCATGGGATGTCTTCTATCCAAGATTTTGCAAGGATGGATAATCAAGCAGCTGAGAGGAGTCTAAATCTGATTAACACTACATCTTCTATGCTCAGAGCAAAGGAGGCACTTACATCTCTGCCTGCCAATGCTGGAGATGACTTTCATTATGATGATAGTGATGAAGACCTCAGTGAAGCTCTTGAGGAATCTCTTGGTGACCAACCTACAACTTCTCTTCCCTCCTGGCTCTCCATTCAGTCTGCAAATGCAACTGCAGTCAGCATGGAGATGCAAAGACAAGTCTCCTCCATTCTCCAACCTCAAACTGGGAACTCTTCTTCTTCTCCATCCATCTCAGCCACTGTTGCCAGTCAGGCTCTGGACAACCTCAGACTTCACAAGTATCAATCTCTTCACTTTCAGGAGGAGATAGAGCATCTTAATTCACTCATCACTTCTGTCAAGACTGATCTCACCAAACAGATTGATGAAAAGCTTCCTGCTCAAGTCAAATCTGAAATTTCTGCAACTAAGCAAAGGCAACTTCAGTTGGAAAAGCAAGTGGACACTACTAGAAAAAGTGGAATAGACATCACACTTCAGACATCAGTTAGAATTGCCACCGATGTTAAAAATGCTTTTAACATCATTTTCACTTAAACCGATGTGTTAAAGTGCTTTAGACATCAGTTATTTATGCAACTGATGTGTAAGGTACGTGTTTAAAAAAAGTTTCCACCATTTCCACCCCCATTTCCCCCTTTATCAAAAATTTCCCTCCCTTATGAAATTCCAACTTCCCTCCTTTAAACAAATTTCATCTCCCTCCAATATTCATAACATAAAACTTTAAAATAAAATCATTCAACTACAAACACATACATATAAATATTTATACAAATCAAAATCATTAAAATATAAAATCATATATATAATTTTAAATTATTAAAAAACATTAAAATACACAAATCATATATATTATAACTTAAATTACAAAAATAAATATTAAAAATTATAATTATTCACCAAAAATAATAAACTCAAACAATTCAACAAACACATAAAAATAAGATCATCCAATACAATTAAAACATAAAACACAAAACTACATATCTAACAAAAAAAATAAAATTAAAACATGCTAATACTAAACCAAAAACATTTTTTTAGCCCCTCCCTCATTTTTGCATCAGCTGATAATCTTCGTATTAAAACATAAAACCAAAAATCAAAACTTTCACAAACTATGTACCTCACTCCCCGACCTCTCCAAGAACCCTAGATCGTCTTTGTCCCCCTTCTCCAAAATCCCTAAATCCACTTCGATTATCTCTCCAAAATACTTAAACCCACTCCGATCTCTTATCTACAACTTGTTGCTCGCCATCTCACTACTGCTCAAGTTCGAATTGAAAGTTTGAGGGATCGACATCTTCCCCTTCTCTATCATATTTTATTGATTTTCATCTATTT